>NC_140021.1:13406644-13669144 GCF_964263955.1 Coregonus lavaretus | reverse complement strand
AGCCTATATACTATACTACTACTGCCATCTGGTGGTGGAGTTATGTATGGCACACTGCCCCCTGTGGGCAGAGGCACTGTCTTGATCTGGAAGGATTGGTTATACACTGAGTATACCAAACATTAAGAAACAACTTCCTAGTATTGAGCTGCACCCCCCCACCCGCCTTTACCCTCAGAACAGCCTAGATTCATCAGGGCAAGGACTCTACAAGGTGTCAAAAGCATTCCACAGGGATGCTGGCCCATGTTGACTCCAATTCTTCCCACAGTTGTGTCAAGTTGGCTGGATGTCCTTTGGATGGTGGACCATTCTTTATACACACGGGAAACTGATGAGTGTGAAAAACCCATGCGGCGTTGCAGTTCTGGAAAGAGCAGGTGTTCCTAATGTTTTGTACTCTCAGTGTATATAAATTATAGATAAGGTTTGAATATGTACAATGTGAAATATATAGAAAATTGTGAACTTTTTAATTTAATGTAATTTTCTGCCATTGCCATCGTCCTCACCAAAACCACACCAAGATATGTAGGGAAAAAAGAGAAGATGATTATTCCACTCCATCCCTCCCTCCATCCCGCCTTCTATCCTTTCCTCCCTCCCTCCATCCCTCCCTCCATCCTGTCCTGTGCAGGTAGATGTGCCTGCTGGGTCGTAATACAGAGCTGTCAGTGTGAGACGTGTGGTGTGTGTGTGTGTGTGTGTGTGTGTGTGTGTGTGTGTGTGTGTGTGTGTGTGTGTGTGTGTGTGTGTGTGTGTGTGTGTGTGTGTGTGTGTGTGAGCGTGTGTGTGTGTGTGTGTGTGTGTGTGTGTGTGTGTGTGTGTGTGTGTGTGTGTGTGTGTGTGTGTGTGTGTGTGTGTGTGTGTGTGTGTGTGTGTGTGTGTGTGTGTGTGTGTGTGTGTGTGTGTGTGTGTGTGTGTGTGTGTGTGTGTGTGTGTGTGTGTGTGTGTGTGTGTGTGTGTGTGTGTGTGTGTGTGTGGGAGCGTGCGGGAAGGGGGTTAGGGGGGGGGGGGTTTAGGGGGGTGTCTGAGATTAGATATGTGACCAGCATGCTAACACGCAGGTTTGTCTGCTAGGGCCAGGAGCCAGGATCACACACACTCAGTGTTGTCATGCCCATAGGGGCACAAAGGCACGTACCCTGTCAGATTTGTCCTGTTGTTTTATTTTTCAGATGTTAAATTAATAACCCACGTTTTATCATAATTATTTATTAAAAGATCTGTCAGCTGTATTTTGTGGAGGGGGCCCACTGACTGGAGAGAGAGTAGAGTGACTCACACAGCGTTTGATTTGATTTTAGCTGCTGGTAATGGGCAGGAGGTATGTTTGTTAATGAATGTGATCAAGTTATGTAGCCTATTGATTACTTATTGGTGAATAAATCAAACTAAAATGTTTTGTTGTTTCTCTGTAATACTAGCCACCTAGCAATTTTATAAAGTTGTCTTTAGCTAACCAGCTAGAAAGGTTCCCAATCGTCCAACCTCATAACCAGCAAACAAGTCATTTTAGGCTATCAATCAAGTTAGAGTAGCTTGTCTAACTATCTTAGCTAATATAACCTATGCAGAATAATATAAAACAACTTTTTACATAGAATTAGGCATAATGATTATAGCTCTAGATTGCAGGAAAAAGTTGTTTTGGGTGTTTCAGGAAAGATTCTCCAGCTTCCAGAGGGGGCCGCAGCCACCTGTCCGGACCAGCCCCCCTCCATCCTCATGTACTTCCTGCCTCCCCTGCACACACACATACACACACACACACACATACACACATAAACACACACACACACAAATACACACACACACACACACACCATGCAATGTTGTTTTAACCTGACAATGTTTCCTACTTCATTATAGAGTTGATAGAGAGATTTAACCATGTTGATTTCAGACACCGTCATCTCCCTCGCACGCTCACACACAGACACACACACAGACAAACACACAGACACACACACACACAGACACACACACACTGACACACACACAGACACACACACGCACAGTGGAATAGGAGAGGCATCAGTGTAAACATACCATACTTCACACTAAAACATTCAGTATGACTACACTACCAGTCAAAAGTTTGGACACACCTACTCATTCAAGGATTTTTCTTTATTTGTAAAAAAAAAAAATTACATTGTAGAATAATAGTGAAGACATCAAAACTATGAAATAACACATATGGAATCATGTAGAACCAATAAAGTGTTAAACAAATCAAAATATATTTTATATTTCTGATTCTTCAAATAGCCACCCTTTGCCTTGATGACAGCTTTGCACATTCTTGGCATTCTCTCAACCAGCTTCATGAGGTAGTCACCTGGAATGCATTTCAATTAACAGGTGTGCCCTCTTAAAAGTTAATTTGTGGAAAGTCTTTCCTTCTTAATGCGTTTGAGCCAACCAGTTACAGTTGGGAAAAAAAGTATTTAGTCAGCCACCAATTGTGCAAGTTCTCCCACTTAAAAAGATGAGAGAGGCCTGTAATTTTCATCATAGGTACACGTCAACTATGACAGACAAAATGAGAAAAAAAAATCCAGAAAATCACATTGTAGGATTTTTTATGAATATATTTGCAAATTATGGTGGAAAATAAGTATTTGGTCAATAACAAACGTTTCTCAATACTTTGTTATATACCCTTTGTTGGCAATGACACAGGTCAAACGTTTTCTGTAAGTCTTCACAAGGTTTTCACACACTGTTGCTGGTATTTTGGCCCATTCCTCAATGCAGATCTCCTCTAGAGCAGTGATGTTTTGGGGCTGTCGCTGGGCAACACAGACTTTCAACTCCCTCCAAAGATTTTCTATGGGGTTGAGATCTGGAGACTGGCTAGGCCACTCCAGGACCTTGAAATGCTTCTTACGAAGCCACTCCTTCGTTGCCCGGGCGGTGTGTTTGGGATCATTGTCATGCTGAAAGACCCAGCCACGTTTCATCTTCAATGCCCTTGCTGATGGAAGGAGGTTTTCACTCAAAATCTCACGATACATGGCCCCATTCATTCTTTCCTTTACACGGATCAGTCGTCCTGGTCCCTTTGCAGAAAAACAGCCCCAAAGCATGATGTTTCCACCCCCATGCTTCACAGTAGGTATGGTGTTCTTTGGATGCAACTCAGCATTCTTTGTCCTACAAACACAACGAGTTGAGTTTTTACCAAAAAGTTATATTTTGGTTTCATCTGACCATATGATATTCTCCCAATCCTCTTCTGGATCATCCAAATGCACTCTAGCAAACTTCAGACGGGCCTGGACATGTACTGGCTTAAGCAGGGGGACACGACTGTCACTGCAGGATTTGAGTCCCTGGCGGCGTAGTGTGTTACTGATGGTAGGCTTTGTTACTTTGGTCCCAGCTCTCTGCAGGTCATTCACTAGGTCCCCCCGTGTGGTTCTGGGATTTTTGCTCACCGTTCTTGTGATCATTTTGACCCCACAGGGTGAGATCTTGCGTGGAGCCCTAGATCGAGGGAGATTATCAGTGGTCTTGTATGTCTTCCATTTCCTAATAATTGCTCCCACAGTTGATTTCTTCAAACCAAGCTGCTTACCTATTGCAGATTCAGTCTTCCCAGCCTGGTGCAGGTCTACAACTTTTGTTTCTGGTGTCCTTTGACAGCTCTTTGGTCTTGGCCATAGTGGAGTTTGGAGTGTGACTGTTTGAGGTTGTGGACAGGTGTCTTTTATACTGATAACAAGTTCAAACAGGTGCCATTAATACAGGTAACGAGTGGAGGACAGAGGAGTCTCTTAAAGAAGAAGTTACAGGTCTGTGAGAGCCAGAAATCTTGCTTGTTTGTAGGTGACCAAATACTTATTTTCCACCATAATTTGCAAATAAATTCATTAAAAATCCTACAATGTGATTTTCTGGATTTTTTTTCTCAATTTGTCTGTCATAGTTGACGTGTACCTATGATGAAAATTACAGGCCTCATCTTTTTAAGTGGGAGAACTTGCACAATTGGTGGCTGACTAAATACTTTTTTTCCCCACTGTATGTTGTAACAAGGTAGGGTTGGTAAACAGAAGATAGCCCTATTTGGTAAAAGACCAATTCCATATTATGACAAGAACAGCTCAAATAAGCAAAGAGAAACGACAGTTCATAATTTCTTTAAGACACAAATGTCAGTCAATACGGAACATTTCAAGAACTTTGAAAGTTTCTTGAAGTGCAGTAGCAAAAACCATCAAGCGCTATGATGAAACTGGCTCTCATGAGGACCGCCACAATGGAAGACCCAGAGTTACCTCTGCTGCAGAGGATAAGTTCATTAGAGTTACCAGCCTCAGAAATTGCAGCCCAAATAAATGCTTCACAGAGTTCAAGTAACAGACACATCTTAACATCAACTGTTCAGAGGGGACTGTGTGAATCAGACCTTCATGGTCGAATTGCTGCAAAGAAACCACTACTAAAGGACACCAATAAGAAGAAGAGACTTGCTTGGGACAAGAAACACGATCAATGGACATTAGACCGGTGGAAATCTGTCCTTCGTCTGGAGTCCAAATTGGAGATTTTTGGTTCAAACCGCCGTGTCTTTGTGAGACGCATTGTGGGTGAACGGATGATCTCTGCATGTGTATTTCCCACCGTAAAGCATGGAGAAGGAGGTGTTATGGTATGGGGATGCTTTGCTGGTGACACTGACTGTGATTTATTTAGAATTGAAGGCACACTTAACCAGCATGGCTACCACAGCATTCTGCAGCGATACGCCATCCCATCTGGTATGGGCTTAGTGGGACTATCATTTGTTATTATTATTATTCAACAGGACAATTTGCTTTATCTTGGCCAGGTCGCAGTTGTAAATGAGAACTTGTTCTCAACTGGCTTACCTGGTTAAATAAAGGTTAAATAAAAAAAATAAAAAAATGACCCAACACACCTCTAGGCTGTGTAAGGGCTATTTTACCAAGAAGGAGAGTGATGGAGTGCTGCATCAGATGACCTGGCCTCCACAATCCCCCGACCTCAACCCATTTGAGATGGTTTGGGATGAGTCGGAAGCCAAAGTGAAGGAAAAGCAGCCAACAAGTGCTCAGCATATGTGGGAACTCCTTCAAGACTGTTGGAAAATCATTCCAGGTGAAGCTGGTTGAGAGAATACGAAGAGTTTTCAAAGAATCTCAAATATAAAATATAGTTAGATTTGTTTAACACTTTTTTTGGTTACTACATGATTCCATACGTGCTATTTCATAGTTTTGATGTCTTCACTATTATTCTACAATGTAAAAAATTTTAAAAAATAAAGAAATACTCTTGAATGAGTAGGTGTGTCCAAACTTTTGACTGGTACTGTATATGTGGAGGTACATTATGTATACACTATGGTTGTGTTTTCTCATTTTCTTTTAGATGAGGGGCCAAATTGAGCATCAGCTGGCATCAACTTTCACTCTACTCATGTCAACAAACATATGAGCATATCCCAGAGCATTACAGCCATAGACACACACCACATATCCCACACCATTACAGCCATAGACACACACCACATATCCCACACCATTACAGCCATAGACGCACACCACATATCCCACACCATTACAGCCATAGACGCACACCACATATCCCAGAGCAATACAGCCATGGATGCACACCACAGAACAGAACAGTGACATGAGTGGTCAGGTGAAAGGTCATGAAACATCTGGAATATGGAACCTCTCTATATCATTTAGAACACTCGGTTAACGCCTCATATACTTTCTCATCAACTTTGACCATATTGACACCTTGGCCATCTAGTGATTGCACTCCCATAAGAAAGTGGATGGAGCATATACAGTGGGGAGAACAAGTATTTGATACACTGCCGATTTTGCAGGTTTTCCTACTTACAAAGCATGTAGAGGTCTGTAATTTTTATCATAGGTACACTTCAACTGTGAGAGACGGAATCTAAAACAAAAATCCAGAAAATCACATTGTATGATTTTTAAGTAATTAATTTGCATTTTATTGCATGACATAAGTATTTGATCACCTACCAACCAGTAAGAATTCCGGCTCTCACAGACCTGTTAGTTTTTCTTTAAGAAGCCCTCCTGTTCTCCATTCATTACCTGTATTAACTGCACCTGTTTGAACTCGTTACCTGTATAAAAGACACCTGTCCACACACTCAATCAAACAGACTCCAACCTCTCCACAATGGCCAAGACCAGAGAGCTGTGTAAGGACATCAGGGATAAAATTGTAGACCTGCACAAGGCTGGGATGGGCTACAGGACAATAGGCAAGCAGCTTGGTGAGAAGGCAACAACTGTTGGCGCAATTATTAGAAAATGGAAGAAGTTCAAGATGACGGTCAATCACCCTCGGTCTGGGGCTCCATGCAAGATCTCACCTCGTGGGGCATCAATGATCATGAGGAAGGTGAGGGATCAGCCCAGAACTACACGGCAGGACCTGGTCAATGACCTGAAGAGATCTGGGACCACAGTCTCAAAGAAAACCATTAGTAACACACTACGCCGTCATGGATTAAAATCCTGCAGCGCACACAAGGTCCCCCTGATCAAGCCAGCGCATGTCCAGGCCCGTCTGAAGTTTGCCAATGACCATCTGAATGATCCAGAGGAGGAATGGGAGAAGGTCATGTGGTCTAATGAGACAAAAATAGAGCTTTTTGGTCTAAACTCCACTTGCCGTGTTTGGAGGAAGAAGAAGGATGAGTACAACCCCAAGAACACCATCCCAACCGTGAAGCATGGAGGTGGAAACATCATTCTTTGGGGATGCTTTTCTGCAAAGGGGACAGGACGACTGCACCGTATTGAGGGGAGGATGGATGGGGCCATGTATCGCGAGATCTTGGCCAACAACCTCCTTCCCTCAGTAAGAGCATTGAAGATGGGTGGTGGCTGGGTCTTCCAGCATGACAACGACCCGAAACACACTGCCAGGGCAACTAAGGAGTGGCTCCGTAAGAAGCATCTCAAGGTCCTGGAGTGGCATAGCCAGTCTCCAGACCTGAACCCAATAGAACATCTTTGGAGGGAGCTGAAAGTCCGTATTGCCCAGCGACAGCCCCGAAACCTGAAGGATCTGGAGAAGGTCTGTATGGAGGAGTGGGCCAAAATCCCTGCTGCAGTGTGTGCAAACCTGGTCAAGACCTACATGAAACGTATGATCTCTGTATGATTTATGTACCAAATATTAAGTTCTGCTTTTCTGATGTATCAAATACTTATGTCATGCAATAAAATGCAAATTAATTACTTAAAAATCATACAATGTGATTTTCTAGATTTTTGTTTTAGATTCCGTCTCTCACAGTTGAAGTGTACCTATGATAAAAATTACAGACCTCTACATGCTTTGTAAGTAGGAAAACCTGCAAAATCGGCAGTGTATCAAATACTTGTTCTCCCCACTGTATATATATATATATATATATATATATATATATATATATATATATATACACAGTTGAAGTCGGAAGTTTACACAGACCCGTCGCCAGACCTCAGTCTTAAGGGGGGCATATGAAATACATGGGAGGGCAGGGCACAATTATTATTAGCCTACAGTACGTATATTTAATAATACATTCCCTCAAGTGGGGGGGGGCACAAGCATTTTTGGGGGCGGGCCCGGCCCCCTATGGCCCGCCCATAGCGACGGGTGTGAGTTTACATACACTTAGGTTGGAGTCATTAAAACTCGTTTTTCAACCGCTCCACAAATATCTTGTTAACAAACTATAGTTTTGGCAAGTCGATTAGGACATCTACTTTGTGCATGACACAAGTAATTTTTCCAACAATTGTTTACAGACAGATTATTTCACTTATAATTTACTGTATCACAATTCCAGTGGTTCAGAAGTTTACATACACTAAGTTGACTGTGCCTTTAAAGAGCTTGGAAAATTCCAGAAAATGATGTCATGGCCTTAGAAGCCTCTGATAGGCTAATTGACATAATTTGAGTCAATTTTTTTTAATTTTATTTCACCTTTATTTAACCAGGTAAACCAGTTGAGAACAAGTTCTCATTTACAACTGCGACCTGGCCAAGATAAAGCAAAGCAGTGCGATAAAAACAACAACACAGAGTTACATATGGGGTAAAACAAAACAAAGTCAAAAATACAACAGAAATACATATAATATACAGTGTGTGCAAATTTAGCAAGTTATGGAGGTAAGGCAATAAAATAGGCTATAGTGCAAAATAATTACAATTAGTATTAACACTGGAATGATAGATGTGCAAGAGATGATGTGCAAATAGAGATACTGGGGTACAAATGAGCAAAATAAATAACAATATAGGGATGAGGTAGTTGGGCGGGCTAATTTCAGATGGGCTGTGTACAGGTGCAGTGATCCGTAAGGTGCTCTGACAACTGATGCTTAAAGTTAGTGAGGGAGAGAAGTGTCTCCAGCTTCAGAGATTTTTGCAATTTGTTCCAGTCATTGGCAGCAGAGAACTGGAAGGAATTGCGGCCAAAGGAGGTGTTGGCTTTGGGGATGACCAGTGAGATATACCCGCTGGAGCGCAGACTACAGGTGGGTGTTGCTATGGTGACCAATGAGCTAAGATAAGGCGGAGGTGTACCTGTGGATGTATTTCAAGGCCTACCTTCAAACTCAGTGCCTCTTTGCTTGACATCATGGGAAAATCAAAAGAAATCAGCCAAGACCTCAGAAAAAACATTGTAGACCTCCACAAGTCTGATTCATCCTTGGGATTAATTTCCAAATGCCTGAAGGTACCACGTTCATCTGTACAAACAATAGTACGCAAGTATAAACACCATGGGACCACGCAGCCGTCACACCGCTCAGGAGGGAGACGCGTTCTGTCTCCTAGAGATGAACGTACTTTGGTGCGAAAAGTGAAAATCAATCCCAAAACAACAGCAAAGGACCTTGTGAAGATGCTGGAGGAAACAGGTACAAAAGTATCTATATCCACAGTAAAACGAGTCCTATATCGACATAACCTGAAAGGCCGCTGAGCAAGGAAGAAGCGACTGCTCCAAAACCGCCATAGAAAAGCCAGACTACGGTTTGCAACTGCACATGGGGACAAAGATCTTACTTTTTGGAGAAATGTCTGGTCTGATGAAACAAAAATAGAACTGTTTGACCATAATGACCATCGTTATGTGGGCAGAACTGAAAAAGCTTGTGCAAGCAAGGAGGCCTACAAACCTGACTCAGTTACACCAGTTCTGTCAGGAGGAATGGGCCAAAATTAACAACACACGTACAAACCTGCCTCCTCTGGTGTGAACACTTGGCAAATAAAGGTGATTCTGATTCTGAATTGTTATTTCTATTTCAACCACATGGGGGTGCCAGTACCCTTTCCCCCCTTATTTTTCCCTTTTGTTGGGCAACAGATTAGGCCGTGTGTGCATTTTATCATAACTATGTCCATGTTCATGCAAGAGCGTACAAATGCAACATGTAGCTTAGGCTACAATTCATAAAAAAATAGTGTTCTGTTTTTATCACAATATACAGTTACAAAATATAGCTTACATTATCTAATTTGTATACACTATTTGACAGTTTAGAAGGTCAATATAATTGTTTTCACATACAAACAATTTAATTTCCATCAGATTTTCCAATTTTCATATAATTTCATATTATAACAGTAATCTCAAAATACTGAAAGCCACCGAAAAGTTGATTAGGAACTAAATGTACGGTAAATTATATTATTGACGAATACAGTATACTCCAGTTTGTGTATTTGTAAAGCACCACACCACAAGCAACATGGCAACACGTGAGCATTAATATTAACAGACAATAATGTGTTCCGGACACAGTCCACTACTAATAAGTGCACTTTGAGTAACACATACTGTATATAACATACATGATGATTAGCAAATCTCTTGCTCCATATTCAATGATGAGCCTAGGGAAAGCTCAAATACACTCACATTTACACCACGATAAGAGAGGCTCTGAGTTTAGGAATATTCTAATGATTTATAAAGATGCTACAATTTACACAGATTATTCAACTTCAAGACTACTGAACTGGAGTAAAAACCTATGGAACTGAATATGGGAGGAAACATTGAACATTTTACATATTTACAAACATAGGGCAGAATGCAAACTTGAGGTCCAAACTTAAGTTTTTTTATTTACAAGTTACACATGTAGATCTCAAATTCGGATTTGGCCCATAGAAAAGGCTTTCTGCTCTTTTGGCTGCATTCATGGAGGACAAACAGTATGTTTTATTTGTTTTGTTATTCGGTGGTGGGGGCGGGTGCTGTACACTCAGAGGGATGATTCGGCGGTAAGTCTGTGTGGGAGGGGTGGAGCCAGGAGGAGGGAGGGGCTAGGAGAGGACTTGTACATCTCTGCAACCTGAGGAGGAGACGGGATAGGAGTGTCTGGAGACTCTGCAGAGAGAGAGAGAGAAGGGAGGGAGAGGGGGGAGAAGGGAGGGAGAGAGGGGGGAGAAGGGAGCGAAGAGAGGGGGGAGTCAGAGAGAGAGAGAGAGAGAGAGATGAGCCTCACACCAGAGGGACAGAAAGAGTAATATGGAGCAGTCATGGTGGAATATAATGAATGCTTGCCTGTGAATGCTCATGAATCTTACCTACAACTGCATGCATGCTTGTGTGTGTGTACGTGTGTGTATCTTACCTATCTGAGTAGTGTGTGTAGCGGGCATAGTGCTGATGACCAGTGTGTGTCCAGTCAGAGGGTCCTGGGCTAACTGGGTGTGGCCTGGGTGGTGCAGTTGGGTGGGCTCTGACGCCAGACCTGGAGATTAAAAGACAAACCAGCCAATCAGGACACAGGAAAACCGTTAATGTACACTCTACTACCCACCTCCAAGTAGCGTCATAACATCTATATTGCTTATTAATATTATTGATGTTATGTTATCATACACAGACTCACCTCCCAGCAGCATCTCGTGCAGAAGGTTGTCTATCTTGGCCAGACCACAGAGTTTAACAAACTGCAGTTGTTCTATCATCTGCCAGGTGATGGACTGTAGAGTAGGCAGCAGTAGCAGCAGCTCTCCAAACCTCCCTCTGGAGTCATACTGACGGTCATTAATATAGTCCTCTAGACTCATCTGGACCTGTAGACGCATCGCCTTGATCTTAGACGGGTCACGCAGAGACTTGGCATCTGGAGAGAAGGAGGGATGGAAAGATGAAGGGATGGAGGGAGAGAAAGGATGCGTGAATGATATGAAATGAATGCGTGCAGGCTTTTGCCGTCTGCTGAAACGGAGGGAACAGAGAACAGTCACATGTCAATGATTAACAAAACCATTCAAATCAACTTTGTTTTGTTGAATACAGAAGCTATTGTGTGGTATATGGGTGTGTAAAAGTGGAAGGCTGCCTGAATCGTGGTTGTTAACGTGCTTACCAGGGTCAAAGAAGACAATGGCCTTGAGAGCAGCATACTCATTGTCATCTATCTGGATCTCCTGGAAGGGCAGGACCAGCTCATCTAGAACACGGTTAGCTACACGACTGATCTCCGGCTCTGCACTGCTACCATGGATCACACACCCATTACCTAGAGAGGGAGCAGGGGGAGGTGAAGGTAAATGTGTGTTTTGGGAGAGGGGTAGGGGGGTTGAGTGTGTGTTTCTCCACGTGTTGCGGGGGATGTATGTGTGCGTGTGTGTATGTATGTGTTAGTACCTGTGTCTGTGTGTATGTTGGTGAATGTACTTGAAGCATGTCACTTACAATCACCATTTACTTATTCATTATTTTGATAGTTTTACCATCTACAAATCATCTGTAGGTGCGATCCAAGAAAAGTGTCTTCCATGTCTTTCTTTCTGATAAAACGTGTTTAAGTCAGAGGCCTCCAAAGACTTGAGTCAATGATTATCTGGTTGTATAACAGTCTTACAGGGTAACCGACCTGTTAACCTTGATATGTCAGCTTTAAATCAAGCTTAGCATGGCAGTATGGCAGGTTCTGATTGGGTGTTACTGAGGGATAAAGGTGAGAGGTGATTGGTCAGTTCTTACCAAGAAGCAGGAAGTCCTTATAAGGCATTGACCTCTTGGCGACCCCTAGTAGAAGGTGTTCCCCTGCGTGAGCCCTGAGCAGACTCACCTTGACAAACACACACACACACACAAACAGACACACAAAACACACACACAGACACACGATACACACACACACACACACACAGACACACGATACACACACACAGACACACGATACACACACACAGACACACGATACACACACACAGACACACACAGGGTGAGAAACAATGACATGAGTGACCAAACACAGGCTACAAACATATCTCAGCTCGAGACTCATTTGACTCTAAACCATTAGCTACGGACTAAAGCTAGAAACATTACTTTGTGTTTCTGGAAGGTCACACGCACATTCAAAAGGCTTTAGTTGAGTCATGGCAAAACTTTGGTAACCACTGTTTTGTTTCAGTTCCAGTCACTACTAGGTGGTCATATAGGTCCAGACAAGTCAGGTTGTTACCTGGTCGTCCAGGGGCAGCTCACCGAAGGCAGGGATGTATTTGGCCCATTCCACCAGCACTAACAGCTGTTGTCTCATGGAGTCACAGACATCACCCACACCAGCCGACTTCTGTTCCGATGCATCTACTGCACCACTGGGACTGGACACACTGATCTAGAGTGGGGAGAGAGAATGAGTAGTCATGCAGATGATTGGAAACACTGATGATGATGATGTGTGTGTACATGTGTGTGCACGTGTGTGTGCACGTGTGTGTGTGTGTGTGTGTGTGTGTGTGTGTGTGTGTGTGTGTGTGTGTGTGTGTGTGTGTGTGTGTGTGTGTGTGTGTGTGTGTGTTACCTGTTGAGACAGTGACTCTGCCTGGGCCAGAAGAGTGATAGGTGGGAGATCCTGATTGTCCTGAATGTTTCTTCTGGAGCTGATACGATCTCTCTCATTCTGTACCGCTGAAATACACACACATACACCATCACACACACACATCCACCATCACACACACACACATCAGATCAGAGATATTAGTATGACATTACCATGTTACCATTTCCAGAATATAAGGTGTAGGACTGAGAAACACATAGATTCAAGTCCCAGTTTGCCTATCCCTGGAATTTGCTACAATATCATAATAATAATTTTGAATAGCTGACTTCTAGTTCAGACCAAACTATGCAGGAGAACAGGCTGTGTAGAGAGGTGAAGTCAAAAGTTAACCAATAGTATCCCTGAACAACATGTCTGAAAAGGCACATGATTGGGTGTCATAAAGCTCTCTGCCAAGGTTATAGGGCCCATAAACACACACACAATTCTTTTCTGATATCCCTCATAAACACAGTGTTCTCCGAATAATCATGTTTGGTTTATGGCAGACCTAGTTTCAGCCTCCCAGCCTCCCAGCCTCCCAGCCTCCCAGCTTCCCAGCCCTGATACCCTCCTCACACTGACTGTTTGATTTGTTTAATTTGTGAGTACAGAGCTAGTGCTGGGCTGGAACAAAAGCCTGCACATGGATGGAGATGAATGCCATATTCTATTGGTATTCAGTAGTACTGATGGTACTGGTTTGATGTGGCCGACCTTCTTTCTTCATGCCAGCTCTGAAACACTTGTGGAGTCTGCAAAACCGACACTGGTTCCTCTTGTCCTTGTCCACCACACACTGACGGTTAAACCTGGAGACACACAGACAGATACACACACAGGATTACTGTCAATATCGTAACTCTATGGGCCTACCTTGTAGTTCTGTTCGTTGCAATATGACTACACTCTTAGAAAAAAGGGTTCCAAAAGGGTTCTTCGGCTGTCCCCATAGGAGCACCCTTTTTGGTTCCAGATAGAACCTCTTTGGGTTCCATGTAGAACCCTTTTGGGTTCCATGTAGAACCCTCTGTGGAAAGAGTTCTACATGGAACCCCAAAAGGTACTACCGGGCACCAAAAAGGGTTCAGAAGAACCCTTTTAGGTTCTAGATAGCACCTTTTTTTCTAAGAGTGTACTGTACCTGCAGGAGTGTAATGTTAGACATAGGCTCTGGTAGCTGCAGCTATAGGCTGGAAACACAAACACACACTCCCCTACCTGCAGGAGTAGACATGGTTCTTGCGTATGGAGCGTCTGAAGAAGCCTTTACATCCGTCACAGCTGGAGGCTCCATAGTGTTTCCCTGTAGCCTTGTCTCCACAGATAGCACAGTTAGAGTTCACAACATCTGCCTGGGACTGGCCCGGCTCCGCTGGCATACTGTCTGGAACACACACATTACACAAAGACTGGGTTAGACCGCTGAGCTGAAGTCTATAGGTATTAGTGCAAGGAGCTAATGCAAGTTTTATGGTCTCAGGAAAGGTTACTCATCACACACCTACATACACACACGCACACGCACACACGCATCCTCCTGGCATCAGAAAACCTCCTCCGTTGAAATGGAGAATCATTCATTCCTTTGTGCATGTGAAATCAAAGCATATTGACAAAGGAAGAGAAGGACAGCGACTCAGTGGGGATTCAGATATGTACTAGCTGACTGCTATCTGTATGTTGACAGATGATTGATTAGCAAAGCCTTTCGTGCTTTTATCTGGGATACATGTGAAGGACACCAATAATATTAAACCACACTCCAAAACCATGCAAGGTTAGGGATCTAGTTTTCTATATCTACATGGCTCTGCAGCCCTCTAACCAATTGTACTATTATGTGTGTTTTTTCGCATTATTTGTAATTTATTCTGTACATAATGTTTCTGCCATCGTCTCTTATAACCAAAAAGAGCTTCTGGACAGCGATTACTCACTTCGTATTGGACGAATATTTTTTCTTCAACAAGTCGGACGCGAAGGATATCCTACAGACACCCGACAAGGCCCAAATCCCCGTCATTCGCATGAGAAAGAGACAGAGATATCGTGGACGTAGGTCGGGGTGCCTTGTAAGGATCCGACGGCGAGTGAGTAAACTGCCTCTTCCATCAATCCAATTAGCCAATGTTCAATCATTTGAGAATAAATTGGATGACCTAAGATTACGGTTATCCTACCAACGGGACATTAAAAACTGTAATATCTTATGTTTTACAGAGTCGTGGCTGAACGACGACATGGACAACATACAGCTAGCGGGCTATTTGCTATATCGGCAGGATAGAACGGCTGACTCCGGTAAGACAAAGGGTGGTGGTCTGTGTATATTTGTAAACAACAGCTGGTGCACAAAATCAAATACTAAGGAAGTCTCAAGGTTTTGCTCGCCTGAGGTAGAGTATCTTATGATAAGCTGTAGACCACACTACTTACCAAGAGAGTTTTCATCTATATTTTTCATAGTTGTCTATTTACCACCACAAACCAATGCTGGCATTAAGATTGCACTTAATGAGCTGTATAAGGCCATAAGTGAACAGGAAAACGCTCATCCAGAGGCAGCGCTCCTAGTGGCCGGGGACTTAATGCAGGGAAACTTAAATCCGTTCTACCTAATTTCTACCAGCATGTTAAATGTGCAACCAGAGGAAAAAAAACTCTAGACCACCTTTACTCCACACACAGAGACGCATACAAAGCTCTCCCTCGCCCTCCATTTGGCAAATCTGACCATAACTCTATCCTCCTGATTTATAAGCAAAAACTAAAGCAGGAAGCACCAGTGACTCGGTTAATAAGGAAGTGGTCAGATGACGCAGATGCTAAGCTACAGGACTGTTTTGCTAGCACAGACTTGAACATGTTCCGGGATTCTTCAGATAGCATTGAGGAGTACACCACATCAATCACTGGCTTCATCAATAAGTGCATCGATGATGTCGTCCCCACAGTGACCGTACGTACATACCCCAACCAGAAGCCATGGATTACAGGCAACATCCGCACTGAGCTAAAGGGTAGAGCTGCCGCTTTCAAGGAGCGGGACTCTAACCTGGACGCTTATAAGAAATCCCGCTATGCCCTCCGACGAACCATCAAACAGGCAAAGAGTCAATACAGGACTAAGATTGAATCGTACTACACCGGCTCTGACGCTCGTCGGATGTGGCAGGGCTTGAAAACTATTACAGACTACAAAGGGAAGCACAGCCGCGAGCTGCCCAGTGACACAAGACTTCCAGACGAGCTAAACCACTTCTATGCTCGCTTTGAGGCAAGCAACACTGAAGCATGCATGAGAGCACCAGCTGTTACGGATGACTATGTGATCACGCTCTCTGTAGCCGATGTGAGTAAGACTTTTAGGCAGGTCAACATTCACAAGGCCACAGGGCCAGATGGATTACCAGGACATGTACTCCGAGCATGTGCTGACCAACTGGCAAGTGTCTTCACTGACATTTTCAACATGTCCCTGACTGAGTCTGTAATACCAACATGTTTCAAGCAGACCACCATAGTCCCCGTGCCCAAGGACACTAAGGTAACCTGCCTAAATGACTACCGACCCATAGCACTGACGTCAGTAGCCATGAAGTGCTTTGAAAGGCTGGTCATGGCTCACATCAACACCATTATCCCAGAAACCCTAGACCCACTCCAATTTGCATACAGCCCCAACAGATCCACAGATGATGCAATCTCTATTGCACTCCACACTGCCCTTTCCCACCTGGACAAGAGGAACACCTACGTGAGAATGCTATTCATTGACTACAGCTCAGCATTCAACACCATAGTGCCCTCAAAGCTCATCACTAAGCTAAGGATCCTGGGACTAAACACCTCCCTCTGCATCTGGATCCTGGACTTCCTGACGGGCCGCCCCCAGGTAGTAAAGGTAGGTAACAACACATCTACCACACTGATCCTCAACACGGGGGCCCCTCAGGGGTGCGTGCTCAGTCCCCTCCTGTACTCCCTGTTCACCCATGACTGCATGGCCAGGCACGACTCCAACACCATCATTAAGTTTGCAGACGACACAACAGTGGTAGGCCTGATCACCGACAACGATGTAACAGCCTATAGGGAGGAGGTCAGAGACCTGGCCGTGTGGTGCCAGGATAACAACCTCTCCCTCAACATGACCAAGACAAAGGAGATGATTGTGGACTACAGGAAAAAAAAGAGGATTGAGCACGCCCCCATTCTCATCGACGGGGCTGTAGTGGAACAGGTTGAGAGCTTCAAGTTCCTTGGTGTCCACATCACCAATGAACTATCATGGTCCAAACACACCAAGACAGTCGTGAAGAGGGCACGACAAAGCCTATTCCCCCTCAGGAGACTGAAAAGATTTGACATGGGTCCTCAGATCCTCAAAAAATTCTACAACTGCACCATCGAGAGCATCCTGACTGGTTGCATCACCACCTGGTATGGCAACTGCTCGGCCTCCGACCGCAAGGCACTACAGAGGGTAGTGTGTACGGCCCAGTACACCCTGCCATCCAGGACCTCTATACCAGGTGGTGTCAGAGGAAGGCCCTCAAAATTGTCAAAGACTCCAGCCACCCTAGTCATAGACTGTTCTCTCTGCTACCGCACGGCAAGCGGTACCGGAGTGCCAAGTCTAGGCCCAAAAGACTTCTCAACAGCTTCTATCCCCAAGCCATAAGACTCCTGAACAGCTAATCATGGCTACCCGGACTATTTGCACTGCCCCCCACCCCATCTTTTTACGCTGCTGCTACTCTGTTAATTATTTATGCATAGTCACTTTAACTCTACCCACATGTACATATTACTTCAACTACCTCAACTAGCCAGTGCCCCCGCACATTGACTCTGCACCGGTACCCCCCTGTATATATAGCCTCCCTACTGTTATTTTATTTTACTTCTGCTCTTTTTTTCTCAACACTTTTTTGTTGTTGTTTTATTTTACTTTTTTATAAAAATAAATAAATGCACTGTTGGTTAAGGGCTGTAAGTAAGCATTTCACTGTAATGTCTACACCTGTTGTATTCGGCGCATGTGGCCAATACAATTTGATTTGATTTGAGAAAAATCCTTCAAAACTCAGAACCAGACCAAGTCCCAACCTCCACAGACACTGACATAGAACAAGAACCAGTGTATTGGGACCCAGACCCCATGTGATCTCAAGACCAAAACCATGAGATCAAGACTTAGAAATATACCAACAAAAACACACCAGAAATATTCCTGCATACACCAACCACGTCCAAGGTGGAAGAGTACATCTTGACAATGCCAGAGAGAAGAAAGTCAATGTTTGACCAACTTTCCTTCAATTCTCCTTTTATCCATCAACGTGTTGAGATAACAACTTCTCCTCTTTCTGTAGGCCCACAATAAAGCCTTTATGACACACTGCAGATTCATATCCTAACAAACCTCTTATCATTAATGGATTATTAATTAATGGATAAATGCATTATTCAACTGTTTTTTAAGTGCATTAATGAGTGTGAGTGTATAAGTAGAATGACAAACTACATGTCTACGTATGTAAACTATGTGTTTGTGTGTGTGTGTGTGTGTGTGTGTGTGTGCGTGTGTGTGTGTGTGTGTGCGTGTGCGTGTGTGTGTTTGAGTTTGTGTTTGTGTGTGCGTGTGCGTCCACTCACCTCCCCCACCGTAGAGGACGTCAGCATGATCGAAGCCCAGGGTGCTGTATGTTGGGTCCAGTCCCTCACTGTAGTTGGCTACATCCATGTCCAACAGGGAGTTACTCACTGACACAGACGGATACTTCATCCCTCGCTTTCTTTCCCTTTGTCACTGTCTCTCTCTCTCTCTCTCTCTCTCTCTCTCTCTCTCTCTCTCTATCTATCCTTTCACTGGCTCTGCTCCCTCTCTTTTTCTCTGCCTGTCTTTCTCTCTGTCGCTCTCTTTATTTGTTCCACGTTCTTCGCATCACTTTCTGTCTATTTCTTCTTCTTCTTCTTCTTCTTCTTCTTCTTCTTCTTCTTCTTCTGTCACATTCAGTTCTTCAACCTTTCGGAGTGCAGAAAGTAACCTAAGGTCCCTGCTATTTGATTGGTCATCTAAAGTGGGCGGGCCTTGACGAAGACATCTCACCTAGTTGCACATTACTTATCTCTTTCTTTATTTTATCTGTCCTTCTTTCCCTCACTTATCACTGGGATGGAGAGATAGCGGAGAGATAGATATTCTCTGTTTGTGAGAAATATTGGCAAGTTTGACAGGGTGGTGACGATGTCATTAGGTGTGTGTGTGTGTGTGTGTGTGTGTGTGTGTGTGTGTGTGTGTGTGTTGCCAGTATTCTGTGGCCTCCATAACCTGCCTAATCTAATCAATAGCAGAGCAATACAACAGCATCTAATCTACAGGGAGGCAGAGCACAGAGAAAAACACCACTGATACCACCAATTGACTCCCATTATCTTCCCTCTATCCTGTTGTATTGCTGATCATAAACAAGACATGGTTGACCCTCTACTCCTACTATTCACATAGTTTCACTGCACTAAATACCTCTGTTAGAGATTGAACGCAATCTGATTGAGGTAATATAATGAATCTAAGATAATTGAATGGCCTGCATCATTCTGTTTATGATTGGGGCAATAATCATGACGGTGAAAACGTGTTTGCTTCATGACTTTAGCAGCAAACAGAGTGGACATGTTACTTTCTTTTCAAACACTGCAGCCGAACCATATTACAGTCTCTGTCTATGCTGCCTAGCCTCAATGCCTGTCTCTCCCGCAGCACACGTAGTCACATGTCTGGTTGGTGTGTTAGCAACTAGAACCCTACAGCAGGGCCATTAAGCCCAGAGCTAACAGGCTAGCGCTGTGTGAAACACTCATAACCCTGTCTGTCTGACATTTCAAACATTTCAAACACTGTATATAACAGGTATACAGACCACACACACACACAATGCAAAAAATATGGAGCTATCTTGGTCTATCTTGGTCTTCATTTAGAGATTGTCATTAGAAGTGAGTCTGATGAAACCGGTTAAAAAGTACCTTTTAGTTCAAGTAGAGGACGTGAAATGGGTTTTCATGTGATCTTTACCATCCTGTGTGCAACAAAGATATCTTATCTGTTTTACCTCAAGAAAAGACCTGTGTTGTGTAGATACTGTCTCTCTCTTCCAACCAGGGGAGATTATTCTACATTATAAACTGGGTGGTTCGAGCTCTGAATGCTGATTGGTTGACAGCCATGGTATATCAGACCGTATACCACAGGTATGACAAAACATGTATTTTTACTGCTCTAATTACGTTGGTAACCAGTTTATAATAGCAGTAAGGCACCTCTGGGGTTTGTGGTATATGGCCAATATACCAAGGCTAAGGGCTGTATCCAGGCACTCCGCATTGCGTCGTGCGTAAGAACAGCCCTTAGCCGTGGTATATTGGCCATATACCACACCCCCTCGTGCCTTATTGCTTATTTATCCGATTTAGATATTATTACATAGCAAAAGTTGCAGCATCCCAACTTTTGGATTACTTTTAATAGAATATCTTGAATATTACAATTTCACTATCTCAAGCTGGTGTCATTCTTTGACATTCTTACTGAGAGCCAATGGTCTCATATCAAAGACATTGAATTGATTAAATGATCCTTTAAAACCATTGGTCTAATATAAGGAAGTCATGGTCTAGCTCTACAGTTGATGGGTAGGTAGGTCTACATGCATTGAGAACAATGAGGTTGACTACAGCCATGAGCAAACATAAGTTTTATGGAACTGTATGAGGAAGTTCTCACTTCACACAGTTTTTAAATTCACACAAGTAAATTAACCTATGGCATAGCCCAACTACCACACTCTTTAGTTGTTCTATTTGGGGAAAGGTTTATCCCCCTCAGATTGAACTACATGAATTACATTTATTTTAGTAGGCAACTAATAATATGCCATTTAGCAGACGCTTTAAAAGCGACTTACAGTCATGTGCGCATACATTTTTACATATGGGTGGTCCCGGGGATCGAACCCACTACCCTGGCGTTACAAGCGCCATGCTCTACCAATTGAGCTACAGAGGACCACCCATACCATGGAAAGGTCCTGTGTTTTATGTCTGTGGGATATAGGCTAGGCTACCTGAGAGCTAGCTCACCCTTACTGTAACTCCCATCATCTAGCCTACCTGTCCTGTCCTATCCTGTACAGTTGGGGTAACACCCAACTAGACAAACACAGGACCACGTGACAAGTCAATGTATCTACTTGGAGTGCTACGACCCAAATACAGCTGAACCGACAAGGTAAGGTACGAAAGCAGCTGATGTCTCACTTTTAAACACTCAACAAAGTTAATAATCATGCTATTATTCTGTAATAATGGAACTGTGTACATAATGTTAATTTGTATATTTTCAAAGGAGACCGCTTACCTTTTCTTTGTTTGTCAGCTATGTATATTAATTCAACAGAACGTGAGTCCACCTGTAAACTAGCCACCAGCTTTGAGGCGACACTTGTCCCACGGTGTCACCGCACGAAATGGGAGAGTCGTGGGCGAGGAGTTGAAACAACACACGGAAGGTTGGAAGGGAAAGCTATGGGCCTATAATTCATTGAGCGACACATTTGATGGCGTCGGCTTAGGCTGTCATTACATCGATTTACTAAACAAACTGAAAGTAGGGTGGGGACGTTAAACAGTAACTAGCCTCCATAAAACTCAGAGAGAAAGGAATATAGGTGTGTGTGTGTGTGTGTGTGTGTGTGTGTGGTCAGCATTGCCAATTCTGTCGAGACGGGGGTGTAAAGAGTGAAGAGGAGGTCATGTTTCACAAAATAATAGTAGCAATGTATTTATTTATTACAATATTTAGACCAATATGTCGCCAGATCTCGCCCTTAAAGATAGTTTTAGCAAACATTGAAATCGACATATAGAGAGAAACATCATTGGCACGAGTTATTTTAAATTCCAATATGATAATAAATAGATCATAGTCAAGTACACAGTAAGACATATGTAGCTATATAAATAAGCAGCAGATGGCGCTAAAGTACTGTTTAAAAGGTCACACAGACCGTGTTCTGTTACACGTATAGCAGTGTCCCCTCCCTAGGAAGGTAAGCATGTCGAAACAGCTGAGGGCCGTGATACTGAGGAACACCTCATTAGTGTTCTGCAGCTGCAGGTTTCTCAGGTAGTACATCCTGAACACGTGATAGGGGACGAAACACACCAGCAGCACCAAAGCAAAACCCAGGCTCTTCAGCTGAGCCGAGAACTCCTGGTGAGACAAGCAGTCTCGCCCGTACTTCCTGTTCAGAAGGACCATGACATGACACTGTAGTGCTGTCATCACACAGGCCACAATGATGATCACAGAGCTCATGATGTAATTCAGCACTACGGCACCAACGTGGGTTTCCAGGTGACTGCCGAACTGGAAACAGTAGGAGTCATTGGCAGCCATTTTGTTTGTCTTGTTGTCGGTGGTGTTTTCGTGGACATCAGTGCCGTATTTGAAATAAAGGATGGGGGGAATGACCATAAACATCACCACCCACACTGCCACGCTGGCGCCAAAAGCATGCAACTTCCTGGAAAAGAGATGAGACCCTCTGTGATTTTGTGAGAAACTGATATTTGCCTTGCCCATCCCCCATGCCATGACACACACATTGAGAGGCATATGGTCCACCTCTCTACCTCTACTACCTGTAGAACACAGTTAACTACCTGTAGAACACAGTTAACTACCTGTAGAACACGGAGGGTTAACTACCTGTAGATCAAGGTTAACTACCGGTAGAACACAGACTGTTAACTACCTGTAGAACACAGTTAATTACCTGTAGAACACGGTTAACTACCTGTAGAACACGGTTAACTACCTGTAGAACACGATTAACTACCTGTATAACACGGAGGGTTAACTACCTGTAGAACACAGTTAACTACCTGTAGAACACCGAGGGTTAACTACCTGTAGAACACGGAGGATTAACTACCTGTAGAACACGGTTAACTACCTGTAGAACACGGTTAGCTACCTGTATAACATGGAGGGTTAACTACCTGTAGAACACAGTTAACTACCTGTAGAACACAGAGGGTTAACTACCTGTAGAACACGGAGGGTTAACTACCTGTAGAACACAGAGGGTTAACTACCTGTAGAACACAGAGGGTTAACTACCTGTAGAACACAGAGGGTTAACTACCTGTAGAACACGGAGTGTTAACTACCTGTAGAACATGGTTAAGTTAACTACCTGTAGAACACGGTTAAGTTAACTACCTGTAGAACACGGAGGGTTAACTACCTATAGAACACGGAGGGTTAACTACCTGTAGAACATGGTGGGTTAACTACCTGTAGAACACAGACTAATAACTACCTGTAGAGAACATGGTTAACTACCTGTAGAACACGGTTAACTACCTATAGAACCCGGAAGGTTAACTACCTGTAGAACACAGAGGGTTAACTACCTGTAGAACACGGTTCATTACCTGTAGAACACGGAGGGTTAACTACCTGTAGAACACGGAGGGTTAACTACCTGTAGAACACGGTTAACTACCTGTAGAACATGGAGGGTTAACTACCTGTAGAACACGGAGGGTTAACTACCTGTAGACCACTGTTAAGTTAACTACCTGTAGAACATGTTTAACTACCTGTAGAATATGGAGGGTTAACTATCTGTAGAACACGGATGGTTAACTACCTGTAGAACACTGTTAACTACCTGTAGAACACGGTTAAGTTAACTACCTGTAGAACATGGTTAACTACCTGTAGAACACGGTTCACTACCTGTAGAACACGGAGGGTTAACTACCTGTAGAACACGGTTAACTACCTGTAGAACACGGTTAACTACCTGTAGAACATGGTTGACTACCTGTATAACACGGTTGACTACCTGTAGAACACGGTTAAGTTAACTACTTGTAGAACATGGTTAACTACCTGTCGAACACGGTTAAGTTAACTACCTGTAGAACACGATTAACTACCTGTAGAACACGGTTAACTACAGATGTAGGATCTTAATTTGATCACTCTTTTGCAGGAAATGCAGACTTCTAGTGTACATGAGTTTTAAAAACACTTCTAAAGTTTGTAATTTCCACTTTGAAATTTCAGACTTGATTTGCCGTAACGAAAAAATTATCAACCCCTACAAAGATGTTAATTAATTATAATTCACATAATAATTCACATTTCCTGTTGCTGCAGGATTATTTTCCTGCTGTAGCAAACTGGCTCAAATTAAGATCCTACATCTGTACCTGTAGAACACTGACAGTTAACCATCTGTAGAACATGGTTAACTATCTGTAGAACTCGGTTAATCTAACTACCTGTAGAACACAGTTAACTACCTGTAGAACTTGGTTAACTACCTGTAAAACACGGTTGAGTTAACTACCTGTAGAACACGGTTGTCTGTCTGTAGAACATGGTTAAGTTAACTACCTGTAGAACACAGATGTTTAACTACCTGTAGAACACGGTTAACTATCTGTAGAACATGATTAACTATCTGTAGAACATGGACAGTTACCTACCTGTAGAACACGGTTAACTATTTGTAGAACACGGTTAACTACCTGTAGAACACAGACGGTTAACTACCTGTAGGAGACGGTTAACTACCTGTAGAACACGGTTAAGTTAACTACCTGTAGAACACGGTTGAATTAACTACCTGAAGGACACGGTTGAGTTAACTACCTGTAGAACACAGTTAACAATTTTTAGAACATAGTTAACTTCACTACCTGTAGAACTCGTAGCGATCCTTCTTGCTATGGAACCCCAGCAGTCGTATGACGAGGATGACCACGTAGAAAACAAAAGCCATGTACATGTGCACGTGGATCATGGCACTGACCACCTTACACAGCATCTTCCCCAACCCCCAGTACCCAGCAGCATAGTAGTAGATCCTGAAGGGTACGGTGAGCAGGAACAGGAAGTGGGCCAGGGTGAGGTTGAGCAAAGCGATGGTGATGACTGATCTCATGTTGGATTGGAGGATGTGGATCATCAGGGCCAACCCGATGTTCCCAATGACCAGGACCAGGCTGTAGATGGACACCAGGGTCAGGCGGTTGAGAGAGGACAGGGGGTTGTTGGGCTCAGACCCGGACATGGTAGAGTTAGAGGGAACCTGAGACGCCATCTTAGCTGGAGAATGGGAGAGAGAGAGAGAGAGAGAGAGAGAGAGAGAGAGAGAGAGAGAGAGAGAGAGAGAGAGAGAGAGAGAGAGAGAGAGAGAGAGAGAGAGAGAGAGAGAGAGAGAGAGAGAGAGAGAGAGAGAGAACAGAATGCAGTATAGCAGACACTCTTATCAATTCAAATAAGGAGGGTAAACAACCAACCACACAATATCATCATTGTAGGGATTGACGTTATATCAGTGTTGTGTTTGAGACCACCTAAATAGAGTCAGAGTCAAGACCAAGACCGGAGGGGGGGCGAGACAGAGTCAACACCGAGACCGGGAGGGGAACAAGGTGTCCAGAAAAATGTGAGTCCAATTCAAGACCATGACTGTACTTTTGTCAAATCGCCACCATAATAAGAGTAAAAAATGTCCAGCATTTCTGTGTTCATATTTCAGAACAACATATGGATTCTTTAGACATTCAGAATAGTGAATAAATGCATGCTGAGGGAAAATAGAGCCATTCTACAAATTATTACTAACTCAAACACAGTGGGGAACAATGGGCCTTCTATGCCTTCAGAGAAGGGCTAAGGATTTATAAAATATTTAGTATAATTATATAATTATATTATTATTTTCAATGATGTTCTGATCTAAATCTCTTCAGTTTGTGTTGGAAAGGAAAGGGTTACCACTGAAGAGAAAAGAATATCAGGATTTTTCTTTGCTGTCTCTGGTGAGATAAATCTAGCTAGCTAAGTCAGCTATTGGCTAGGCCATCAGAAGCTACAGTAGATAAAGGCATCTGCCATTCAACTGTATTAGGGCAACATTTTGGAGTGACAGTGGAATCAACCAATCACATTTTGACTTAATGTGTGGGACCATTTTTACAAAAACATATGGAAACTACTGCCTTCTTGAAGGCCAACCGGTCACTGCGCAATAGCGAGCAGTAGTTTTCCCACGGTCTAGCTATCTAGCTTTTGCTGTCAGCTAATTAGCAACATCCTCTGTAGCAGCTGCAGCAGGTGTTATCAAAGAGGATGTTGCTAATTTGTTAGCTTCTCCCTTTTCAAGAATAACTTTCAACAAGAAGTTATGTTTCAAATTATCATCATCAGGTGAGTGGAACTGAGTTTTTTATTGCAGCGCGCTTGCTGTTGTTAGCCATCTCTTTGAAAATAACGTATATGTGTGAAATAT
Source organism: Coregonus lavaretus (assembly GCF_964263955.1). NCBI lineage: Eukaryota > Metazoa > Chordata > Actinopteri > Salmoniformes > Salmonidae > Coregonus > Coregonus lavaretus. Next base: position 13,642,854 of record NC_140021.1, on the reverse strand, counting down.
TGTTGCATTTAAAATGACAGCATTTTAGCAACATGAAATCATATTAAAATCTGTTCATATACACCCCCAGGAAGAATATGACACTTCACATTTTTTTGGGACAAGAGACCACTTAGATATGGTCATTTTCAAATTTTCATAAATTCTTAGAATCTTTGGGAATTATGTATACTAAGGCATTTGTGAAAATTCTATAGCAATATAGAGTGGGAAAGCGGCCGTGCGTTTGGACAATTAATAAACACTGCAGTAAATAAAACCGAATAAAAACATCTGTCTTGTCCAGGACCGGAGTCTACACAGACCGGTGCGCTATAGCCAATCAGAGCTACAGTAGGCCTTTATACAAACAAGCCATTTACCACACAGGCCTGCCATCATTCACTTTGAACTGGACTGTGTGTTTACAGGCAGTTGCAACAGCGCGACTTTAGTTCATTAGAAGGCATTCGCCAAAAGCCACAAAATACACCTGAATGGATTTCTGCACATATGTAAACACCACGGGAGTCCTCATACATTTGGGAACTTTACAGTCCTATTGATCAAACAACCATGAAAAGGTGGGCTCTCTCGCCCTCAGTTATGCACATCAACAACAACAAGATCAACAACTAATGCAAGCAAGAGCAAGATGACATTTTTTATGCAATGTGGCTGACGCAACAGATCAGAACGTTTAGCTTAAAATGTTGATAAACTATTAGGCTATTTCTTCACATTGTAAGCGCAGCAATGCGCACGTGGTAGTAGGCTATAAGCGCAAATGTTCCATTAGCGGAAAACACCATTATCAAAGTGACCGCAAATGCAATTATGCATGTAATGCTTTTATTATAAAGGTGCATTTTTATGGTGAAAATTATCTTCCCCAAACTTGAAACTTACGCGCTGCTTATGTACAGTTGAAGTCGAAAGTTTACATACACTTAGGTTGGAGTCATTAAAACTAGTTTTTCAACCACTCCACAAATTTCTTTTTAACAAACTATAGTTTTGGCAAGTCGGTTAGGACATCTACTTTGTGCATGACACAAGTAATTTTTCCAACAATTATTTACAGACAGATTATTTCACTTATAATTCACTGTATCACAATTCCAGTGGGTCACACTACGTTGACTGTGCCTTTAAACAGCTTGGAAAATTCCAGAAAACGATGTCATGGCTTTAGAATCTTCTGATAGGCTAATTTACATTATTTGAGTCAATTGGAGGTGTACCTGTGGATGTATTTCAAGGCCTATCTTCAAACTCAGTGCCTCTTTGCTTGACATCATGGGAAAATCAAAAGAAATCAGCCAAGACCTCATAAAAAAAAATGTAGACCTCCACAAGTCTGGTTCATCCTTGGGAGCAATTTCCAAACGCCTGAAGATACCACGTTCATCTGTACAAACAATGGTACGCAAGTATAAACACCATGGGACCACTTAGCCGTCATACCGCTCAGGAAGGAGACGCGTTCTGTCTCCTAGAGATTAATGTACTTTCGTGCAAAAAGTGCAAATCAATCCCAGAACAATGGCCAAGGACCTTGTGAAGATGCTGGAGGAAACAGGTACAAAATTATCTCTATCAACAGTAAAACAAGTCCTATATCGACATAACCTGAAAGGCCGCTCAGCAAGGAAGAAGCCACTACTCCAAAACCGCCATAAAAAAAGCCAGACTACAGTTTGCAACTGCACATGGGGACAAAGATCGTACTTTTTTGAGAAATGTCCTCTGGTCTGATGAAACAAAAATAGAACAGTTTGGCCATAATGACCATCGTTATGTTTGGAGGAAAAAGGAGGTGCTTGCAAGCCGAAGAACACCATCCCAACCGTGAAGCACGGTGGTGGTAGCATCATGCTGTGGGGGTGCTTTGCTGCAGGAGGGACTGGTGCATTTCACAAAATAGATGGCATCATGAGGAAGGAAAATTATGTGGATATATTGAAGTAACATCTCAAGACATCAGTCAGGAAGTTAAAGCTTGGTCGCAAATAGGTCTTCCAAATGGACAAGCCGAAGAACACCATCCCAACCGTGAAGCACGGTGGTGGTAGCATCATGCTGTGGGGGTGCTTTGCTGCAGGAGGGACTGGTGTACTTCACAAAATAGATGGCATAATGAGGAAGGAAAATTATGTGGATATATTGAAGTAACATCTCAAGACATCAGTCAGGAAGTTAAAGCTTGGTCGCAAATAGGTCTTCCAAATGGACAATGACCCCAAGCATACTTCCAAAGTTGTGGCAAAATGGCTTAAGGACAACAAAGTCAAGGTATTGGAGTGGCCATCACAAAGCCCTGACCTCAAACCTATAGAACATTTGTGGGCAGAACTGAACAAGCGTGTGTGAGCAAGGAGCCTACAAACCTGACTCAGTTACACCAGCTCTGTCAGGAGGAATGGGCCAAAATTCACCCAAGCTTGTGGAAGGCTACCCGAAATGTTTGACCCAAGTTAAACAATTTAAAGGCAATGCTATCAAATACTAATTGAGTGATTGTAGACTTCTGACCCACTGGGAATGTGATGAAATAAGTAAAAGCTGAAATAAATCATTCTCTCTACTATTATTCTGACATTTCACATTCTTAAAATAAAATGGTGATCCTAACTGACCTAAAACAGGGAATTTTTACTAGGATTAAATGTCAGGAATTGTGAAAAACTGAGTTAAAATGTATTTGGCTAAGGTGTATATAAACTTCTGACTTCAACTGTATGTCAGTTAGGCTCTACACCCCTTGTAAAGCGGATCAATGTGCTTCATTTGAAGAAGTTATTTGGCCACTTTAGTTGTGATATAAATCTTATCAAAACATATAGGCCTATGGTCTAGGATACATGAGGTGTGCGACTATGATTTGAAAAAGTCGCAAAAACAAGACATTGTTTCTTATGCTGGGCATCTTTCACAAGTGATAATATATAATTCACAAGTGATAGGCTAATATTGTCACCCATCAGACGATTCTTGATTTAATCTTGTCTTTACATATACTAAATAATATATGTGTGAAATTTGTTTTGATTTAGAATGGACCATTATCATGCACCTGTATCGAAACAGGGGCAGTGGGAAAAAATACGTCATCTATGCACTTAAATAGCAAATGGAGGACGCTTTTCCGAGTGGTTTATTTTCATGCCAGCCAGGTAGGCTATACTCCTGTTGTAAATATAAGCAATGTGCTTAATATTAGGAAAGTTGAGAAATAAATATAGTAGGCCTAGCCTATAGAAAGCTGATGGGACACTCCTCTTTTTATTAGCTGCCATCACTCTGTTTTCTGTTTTTGCATTGCCTATAGAAATGTTGCGCAACATGAGCTCATGGGCCCTCATGAAGTGTTTGATTAGATTTTCGAAACCATTTGCATTGATGTCAGAGTGATTAGAGGGACAATAGAGTGCTAATTACCAGGCAGTTAGCACGTTTGGTAGGCTACTAATGACCAGCAGCAGCATCAGAGCTTGGAGAAGCCTAGTTACTGTGACTAAACGGTAATGTGGAATTTGACTGCATTCATGACTCGTGACCGCCGATGTGGCAGTAATACGGTCACCGCAAAAGCCGTAAGTACTACAGCACTGCATTATATACGTACTGTCGGTCACAGTGGGCACATATTGTAATACAGTGACTGATTGTACCTGTCCATATCTACTGGGAGTGACAAAATAATGACAATTCAACTATCAGGAAAACACCAATGCGCAACACAATCCTCCTCACAACCTTAAAATCTATCAAGTCTCATGTCACGATTACAGAAGTCTTAAGTTCTGAATAATGACGATAGCATATATAGCAATAGCAAATCAAATAATTCTGTAGACCTACCTTCTGATGGATCAGGTAGAAACTATTCACAGAGAAGGAAACCAGGGTGGTGTGAGTGTCAGAAGGTTTTTGTGAGTGCCAGGGCATACGGTATGTGTGTGAGAGAGTGTGTCCCCTGCACTTTTACCAGAGCTGCTCACACCCTCCCTTTTCTTTGTATAAATGCGCAATGCGTTTGACAGGTCCTTTTTGCATACTGTGTGCAGTCAGAAACACACACAACACGTTACTCACCAGAGGTGATTATACATATGGCTGCTCAGCCACGGAACTTCAACTTCTACCCTCTAACCAGCTCTATGTTCTCACGCTGACAGAGAAGGCTGTTCAACAGAACTGAAACAGGATGTGGTGAAAATTGAGACATATGCCAAATTAGCCAAGACTTCTCTTCCAGTAATCAAGATCATTACTCCATCGTCGTGCTCAGAAACAGCTGAAATACACTCACCGGCCATCTTATTAGGTACACTACACAGTACACAAAAATGTATTGCTCCTACAGACAGTGTGTCACGTGGCTTGCTATATAAAGCAGGCAGACAGGCATCGAGGCATTCAGTTGCGGTTCGGTTGAACGTTGGAATGGGCAAAGCTAGTGACCTAAGTCACTTTGAGCATGGTATGATCGTCGGTGCCAGGCGCGCCGGATCAAGTATCTCAGAAACGGCCACCCTCCTGGGCTTTTCACACACGACAGTGTCTAGGGTTTACAGAGAATGGTGCCACAAACAAAAAACATCCAGTCAGCGGCAGTCCTGTGGGCGAAAACAGCTTATTGACGAGAGAGGTCGAAGGAGAGTGGCGAGAATCCTGCAAGCTAACAGGCAGGCCACAAACAGACAAATAATGGCGCTGTACAACAGTGGTGTGCAGAACGGCTTCTCGGCACGCACAACTCGTCGATCCTTATCTTAGATGGGCTATTGCAGCAGACGACCACACCGGGTTCCACTCCTATCAGCTAAAAACAAGAAGAAGCGGCTCCAGTGGGCACGCGATCCCCAACACTCTTATGTCAAGTGTTATTGAAGTGTTGTGGTTGCAGGTTCACATGGCACATCTAAAGCCTTTTCTTTTGGGGTGTTGATATAGGCCACCAAGTGCTAACAGTCAGTATCTAAACAATATGTGGGAAATGCTTGATAGTGTATGTGATGTAAACAGAGGTCTACTTTCTTGGGGACCTGAATATTGACTGGTTTTCATCCGCTCAAGAGGAAGCTTCTCACTGTAACCAGTGCCTGTAATCTGGTTCAGGTTATTAATCAACCTACCAGGGTGTTTACAAACACTACAGGAACAAGATCATCCACATGTATTGATCACATTTTCACTAATACTGTAGAAATTTGTTCTAAAGCTGTATCCGTACCCATTGGATGCAGTGATCACATATACAGTGGGGGAAAAAAGTATTTAGTCAAATCAAATCAAATCAAATTTTATTGGTCACATGCGCCGAATACAACAGGTGCAGACATTACAGTGAAATGCTTACTTACAGCCCTTAACCAACAGTGCATTTATTTTAAACAAAAAAAGTAAAAATAAAACAACAACAAAAAAAAGTGTTGAGAAAAAAAATAGCAGAAGTAAAATAAAGTGACAGTAGGGAGGCTATATATACAGGGGGGTACCGTTGCAGAGTCAATGTGCGGGGGCACCGGCTAGTTGAGGTAATATGTACATGTGGGTAGAGTTAAAGTGACTATGCATAAATAATTAACAGAGTAGCAGCAGCGTAAAAAGATGGGGTGGGGGGGCAGTGCAAATAGTCCGGGTAGCCATGATTAGCTGTTCAGGAGTCTTATGGCTTGGGGGTAGAAGCTGTTGAGAAGTCTTTTGGACCTAGACTTGGCACTCCGGTACCGCTTGCCGTGCGGTAGCAGAGAGAACAGTCTATGACTAGGGTGGCTGGAGTCTTTGACAATTTTGAGGGCCTTCCTCTGACACCGCCTGGTATAGAGGTCCTGGATGGCAGGAAGCTTTGCCCCAGTGATGTACTGGGCCGTACGCACTACCCTCTGTAGTGCCTTGCGGTCGGAGGCCAAGTAGTTGCCATACCAGGCGGTGATGCAACCAGTCAGGATGCTCTCGATGGTGCAGCTGTAGAATTTTTTGAGGATCTGAGGACCCATGCCAAATCTTTTCAGTCTCCTGAGGGGGAATAGGCTTAGTAAGCCACCAATTGTGCAAGTTCTCCCACTTAAAAAGATGAGAGGCCTGTAATTTTCATCATAGGTACACGTCAACTATGACAGACAAAATGAGATTTTTTTCTCTCCAGAAAATCACATTGTAGGATTTTTAATGAATATATTTGCAAATATGGTGGAAAATAAGTATTTGGTCAATAACAGAAGTTTCTCAATACTTTGTTATATACCCTTTGTTGGCAATGACACAGGTCAAACGTTTTCTGTAAGTCTTCACAAGGTTTTCACACACTGTTGCTGGTATTTTGGCCCATTCCTCCATGCAGATCTCCTCTAGAGCAGTAATGTTTTGGGGCTGTCGCTGGGCAACACGGACTTTCAACTCACTCCAAAGATTTTCTATGGGGTTGAGATCTGGAGACTGGCTAGGCCACTCCAGGACCTTGAAATGCTTCTTACGAAGCCACTCCTTCGTTGCCCGGGCGGTGTGTTTGGGATCATTGTCATGCTGAAAGACCCAGCCACGTTTCATCTTCAATGCCCTTGCTGATGGAAGGAGGTTTTCACTCAAAATCTCACGATACATGGTCCCATTCATTCTTTCCTTTACACGGATCAGTCGTCCTGGTCCCTTTGCAGAAAAACAGCCCCAAAGCATGATGTTTCCACCCCCATGCTTCACAGTAGGTATGGTGTTCTTTGGATGCAACTCAGCATTCTTTGTCCTCCAAACACGACGAGTTGAGTTTTTACCAAAAAGTTATATTTTGGTTTCATCTGACCATATGACATTCTCCCAATCCTCTTCTGGATCATCCAAATGCACTCTAGCAAACTTCAGACGGGCCTGGACATGTACTGGCTTAAGCAGGGGGACACGTCTGGCACTGCAGGATTTGAGTCCCTGGCGGCGTAGTGTGTTACTGATGGTAGGCTTTGTTACTTTGGTCCCAGCTCTCTGCAGGTCATTCACTAGGTCCCCCCGTGTGGTTCTGGGATTTTTGCTCACCGTTCTTGTGATCATTTTGACCCCACGGGGTGAGATCTTGCGTGGAGCCCCAGATCGAGGGAGATTATCAGTGGTCTTGTATGTCTTCCATTTCCTAATAATTGCTCCCACAGTTGATTTCTTCAAACCAAGCTGCTTACCTATTGCAGATTCAGTCTTCCCAGCCTGGTGCAGGTCTACAATTTTGTTTCTGGTGTCTTTTGACAGCTCTTTGGTCTTGGCCATAGTGGAGTTTGGAGTGTGACTGTTTGAGGTTGTGGACAGGTGTCTTTTATACTGATAACAAGTTCAAACAGGTGCCATTAATACAGGTAATGAGTGGAGGACAGAGGAGCCTCTTAAAGAAGAAGTTACAGGTCTGAGAGCCAGAATTCTTGCTTGTTTGTAGGTGACCAAATACTTATTTTCCACCATAATTTGCTAATAAATTCATAAAAAATCCTACAATGTGATTTTCTGGATTTTTTTCTCTTCTCAATTTGTCTGTCATAGTTGACGTGTACCTATGATGAAAATTACAGGCCTCTCATCTTTTTAAGTGGGAGAACTTGCACAATTGGTGGCTGACTAAATACTTTTTTCCCCCACTGTATGCTGATGATTCAACCACATACACATCAGCAACCATAGCTAATGAAGTCACTGAAACCCTTAACAAAGACTTGCAGTCTGTTTTGGAATGGGTGGCCTGTAATAAACTGGTACTGAACATCTCTAAAACAAAGAGCACTGTATTTGGTACAAATCATTCCCTAAGCTCTAGACCTCAGCTGAATCTGGTAATGAATGGTGTTGCTGTTGAACAAGTTGAGGAGACTAAATTACTTGGTGTTACCATAGATTGTAAACTGTCATGGTCAAAACATATACATTGTGGTTGTAAAGATGGGGAGAGGTCTGTCCGTAATAAAGAGATGCTATGCTTTTCTTGACACCACACTATACAAAGCAAGTCCTGCGGGCTCTAGTTTTATCTTATCTTGATTATTGTCCATCATATGGTCAAGTGCTGCAAAGACCTAGTTAAGCTGTATCGTATATGAAGATTATGTCTTTGTTAAATGTTTTTCATGAAGAAATGGAATGTTGTTTATGTTAGTATCAAAAGGGAATGTTTTAGTGTAACGCCACATACAACAGACAGGAAGTGTGTTGTAGACAGGGGAGACTGGTGATTGGCCAGAAGAGGGAGCATCTTTTTGCATTGTTTATAAATAGGGGTTAAACGAAGAAGAAAGTCAGAACGGCCATGACAATCTGAGACGCCGTTCTCCGGACACCGCGGGTCTGTAACTTATGCTGTAACCTTGTGATATTAATAAAAGCCTCTAAATCATTGTGCAGCATAAGCGGACTCTTTGTTGACAGCAATAATTGCCACCATTCACCCGATACGACAGCTGCAGCTGGTGCAGAACAGAGCGGCACGTCTTTCTCTTCATTGTAATCAGAGGGCTAATATTAATACTATGGATGCCAGTCTCCCTTGGCTAAGAGTTAAAGAAAGACTGACTGCGTCTCTTCTTGTTTTTGTAAGAAACATTGTGTTGGAAATTCCAAATTGTTTGCATAGTCAATTACCCCACCAGACATGCCACTAGGGGGCTTTTCACAGTCCCCAGGTCCAGAACAAATTCAAGGAAATGTACAGTATTATACAGAGCCATGAGTGCATGGAACTCCCTTCCATCTTATGTAGCGCAAGTGAACAGCAAACCTGGTTTCAAAAAATAAATAAAGCAACACCTCAAGGCACAACGCCTCTCCCCCATGTGACCTACTTGTTGTGTGTATGTATTGACATGTATGTGTAACTGATAGATCACACACACTAATTAATGTTTTTAAAAGGTATGTATATTGTAAAGTATTTTGTCTGTAATGTATTTTTCATTATACGTCGGACCCCAGTAAGACTAGCTGTCACCATTGGCGTCGGCTAATGGGGATCCTAATAAATCAAATCAAACACTGGACAATTGAGGAGTGGAAAAACAATCTGCACAACTGCGTGATGCCATCGCATCAGAACGGCCCAACATGGACCAACATCCTCGTGGAACGTTTCCGACACCTTGTAGAATGCCCAAAATAATTCAGGCTGTTCTGGAGGCAAAGGGGGTCCAATTCGGTACTAGATGGGTGTACCTAACAAACTGTCCGTTGAGTGTAGTAGTGCCAAAGAAGATAAGATCATGTTCAACCATTCTTGGAGGAAACAGAAGTTCACTGAAAGATGTCTATTGGGGATGAAGGTGTTAAAATAGGTCTTGCCTCTGGATGTATGTACAGTAGAAACACTACAGGACAATGCACTGGCAGTAAATTAACATTTTAATACACCATCCATCTCCACCAGGTAATACATCATATAGTATCAGTTGAAAAAATTGATGTAATATAATATTAATATGATATCAATAACCCTGTTGAATATAAAAATATTTACCACACATCGAAGTACGAAACAATTCAACAACACATTAGTAACACACAAATACATCCCTTATCCAGCTATCCCTTATCAACTATTAAATTAAGTTAGCTAGGCTACTCTTGAGCATGGTCCTTTGTAGCTCAGTTGGTAGTGCATGGCGCTTGTAACGGTAGGGTAGTGGATTTGATTCCTGGGACCACCCATATGTAAAATGGATGAACGCATGACTGTAAGTCGTTTTGGATAAAAGTGTCTGCTAAATGGCATATTATTATTACTCTTGTTCCATTACTTAATGACTTCATTTAAAATTATACATAACAATGCTTTTGTTTTTGGTGAACAGTAGTTGAAAATAGTGTTGACAATATCATATACAGATCATTCAAATATTCAAGTATAACTTGTCCTATACCTAGACTTAAAGGGTAGAAAGCAGGAGTTTTTACTCAACAAAGTAACAACACAGTGTGGTCAAAGACTCAGTAACTTAGTTGTAGTCACGATCTGGTTACATATAACTCCCAAAATAGTTATGTTTTTGTGTTTTTTAAAATATTGATTAACTTATTTTCGGATAACTTCGGGACTACCCACAATGCACTATTGCCACCGTCATTAAGAGATCGAGTGTTGGCAGTGGTGAGCTACAATCCACCAATCACTATGAAGTGTGATGTAAACAAGCTATCGTATTACACACGTGGGGCATTCTGCATGTTCAGCTTCAACAGACTTTGTGACTTGCCTCAGGCTCACAAAAGGGGAAAATCATTTTACATTTTTAGTCATTTAGCAGACGCTCTTATCCAGAGCGACTTACAGGAGCAATTAGGGTTAAGTGCCTTGCTCAAGGGCACCGACAGATTTTTCACCTAGTCGGCTCAGGGATTAGAACCAGCGACCTTTCGGTTACTGGCACTACGCTCTTAACCACTAAGCTACCACATCCCTGCCTGCTCTAATTGTTTAGTACCTCGTCTGTCCTTCATTTGATTTTCATCCTCCTATTTGTTTTGTCAACTTTTCGGCCTGATCTCTGTGAAGTAGGCTACCGGAGCTTTGTTACTTTTTCAACCTTGGCTTAGTGCTAGCGCGCTAGCTGACTGACATCTGAGTTTGGACTGTGCTGTTGTGTGATCATTTCTACCTGCCTGGAGCCTTCCTCTGATCACCGGCTTGTTGACTGTTCCCCTCGTCTCCTGTGACCTCTGGAGTATTGCCTCTGAAATCTATCTACTTTGGATTTTCCTTGCTATTTCGCTATTGGATTCACTGACTCTCCCTTAGCCCGGTGAAACGGCCTCTCCCTCTGAACCGCCTCTCTCCCCGACTCTCGCTTAGTAACTCAGCCACTCTTTTACCATGGGATGGGCCCCAGCCCTCAACCTGTAAGTCTATGCTCTCGCTTTGCTTTTGATCTGCTTGTTTTGTTGAAGTTGTGTTCTGTGGGTTCCTGCCTGTGCTAGTTGGTCTCGAGTTGTTAACAATGTTGGACTCTGGCTTGCTACTTATGCCAACTGTGGTGGTTGGCTAGCTAGGCTAGTTAGCTGGCTAGCAGGCTAAAAATAATGTTAGCTGGCTGGCTAAGATAATGCTAACTGCAGATAACATTCTCTGATAACTGGTTAGATGGCGTTATGCATTTCCAAAACGTTGGTTTACTTTAATGTGGCTGTATTCGCTATTAAAGCTGTAAATTAGCTAGCTATGTGTTGATAGCAACTGGCTGACTCATGCAGTGCTAACGTACAGTGGGGAAATAAAGTATTTAGTCAGCCACCAATTGTGCAAGTTCTCCCACTTAAAAAGATGAGAGAGGCCTGTAATTTTCATCATAGGTACACATCAACTATGACAGACAAATTGAGATTTTTTTTCTCCGGAAAATCACATTGTAGGATTTTTAATGAATTTATTTGCAAATTATGGTGGAAAATAAGTATTTGGTCACCTACAAACAAGCAAGATTTCTGGCTCTCACAGACTTGTAACTTCTTCTTAAAGAGGATCCTCTGTCCTCCACTCGTTACCTGTATTAATGGCACCTGTTTGAACTTGTTATCAGTATAAAAGACACCTGTCCACAACCTCAAACAGTCACACTCCAAACTCCACTATGGCCAAGACCAAAGAGCTGTCAAAGGACACCAGAAACAAAATTGTAGACCTGCACCAGGCTGGGAAGACTGAATCTGCAATAGGTAAGCAGCTTGGTTTGAAGAAATCAACTGTGGGAGCAATTATTAGGAAATGGAACACATACAAGACCACTGATAATCTCCCTCGATCTGGGGCTCCAAGCAAGATCTCACCCCGTGGGGTCAAAATGATCACAAGAACGGTGAGCAGAACCACACGGGGGGACCTAGTGAATGACCTGCAGAGAGCTGGGACCAAAGTAACAAAGCCTACCATCAGTAACACACTACGCCGCCAGGGACTCAAATCCTGCAGTGCCAGACGTGTCCCCCTGCTTAAGCCAGTACATGTCCAGGCCCGTCTGAAGATTGCTAGAGTGCATTTGGATGATCCAGAAGAGGATTGGGAGAATTTCATATGGTCAGATGAAACCAAAATATAACTTTTTGGTAAAAACTCAACTCGTCGTGTTTGGAGGACAAAGAATGCTGAGTTGCATCCAAAGAACACCATACCTACTGTGAAGCATGGGGGTGGAAACATCATGCTTTGGGGCTGTTTTTCTGTAAAGGGACCAGGACGACTGATCCGTGTAAAGGAAAGAATGAATGGGACCATGTATCGTGAGATTTTGAGTGAAAACCTCCTTCCATCAGCAAGGGCATTGAAGATGAAACGTGGCTGGGTCTTTCAGCATGACAATGATCCCAAACACACCGCCCGGGCAACGAAGGAGTGGCTTCGTAAGAAGCATTTCAAGGTCCTGGAGTGGCCTAGCCAGTCTCCAGATCTCAACCCCATAGAAAATCTTTGGAGGGAGTTGAAAGTCTGTGTTGCCCAGCGACAGCCCCAAAACATCACTGCTCTAGAGGAGATCTGCATGGAGGAATGGGCCAAAATACCAGCAACAGTGTGTGAAAACCTTGTGAAGACTTACAGAAAACGTTTGACCTGTGTCATTGCCAACAAAAGGGTATATAACAAAGTAGAGTAACTTTTGTTATTGACCAAATACTTATTTTCCACCATAATTTGCAAATAAATTCATTAAAAATCCTACAATGTGATTTTCTGGATTTTCTTTTCTCATTTTGTCTGTCATAGTTGACGTGTACCTATGATGAAAATTACAGGCCTCTCTCATCTTTTTAAGTGGGAGAACTTTGGTGGCTGACTAAATACTTTTTTCCCCCCACTGTAGTAGGGCTGGTAGGGCTAACGTTAGCAGGCTAGTTGGCTAGAAGCTGATTTTTAACAGTAAATTCATAAAGTATTTGCTTCTAAGTTGGCAGAAAATGTAGTTGAAACCAGTAGTCATGAGTGCACACGATTTGGTTTAATTTGAAGTTATACATTTGAGGGAATAGACTGGCTGGCCGGCTCCTCTATATGACACGTCGCCCCTCAGAAAAATAAATAATCTGTCAGACTTCAGAATTCTGATCGGTTCTGATCAGTTTTATGTACCATTAAAAACGTCAAATTAATAGCCTGGGAGTTTATTTGCTTCAATCACTGAAAACAAAAAGGGGCTTATTAGAGACAAGCTTCTATTTGAGCCAGGTGTCTATTTCACAGCTTTTCCTCATTTGCATATATATTTTTTTAATTCCAGCAATCACTTCCAGCATTTTAATCAATGTCTTCATTTCCTGCACAAATGTGTTATCATTTAAATTGTCACGTTTCTTTTGTCTTAGTATGGCTATCCAGTTGAAGTCGGAAGTTTACATACTCTTAGGTTGGCGACATTAAAACTTGTTTTTCAACCACTCCACAAATTTCTTGTTAACAAACTATAGTTTTGGCAAGTCGGTTAGGACATCTACTTTGTGCATGACACAAATAATTTTTCAAACAACTGTTTACGGACAGATTATTTCACTTATAATTCACTGTATCACAATTCCAGTGGGTCAGAAGTTTACATACACTAAGTTGACTGTGCCGTTAAACAGCTTGGAAAATTCCAGAAAATGATGTCATGGCTTTAGAAGCTTCTGATAGGCTAATTGACATCATTTGAGTCAATTGGAGGTGTACCTGTGGATGTATTTCAAGGCCTACCTTCAAACTCAGTGCCTCTTTGCTTGACATCATGGGAAAATAAAAATAAATCAGCCAAGACCTCAGAAAAATAATTGTAGACCTCCACAAGTCTGGTTCATCCTTGGGAGCAATTTCCAAACACCTGAAGGTACCACTTTCATCTATACAAACAATAGTACGCAAGTATAAACACCATGGGACCGCGTCATACCGCTCAGGAAGGAGACGCATTCTGTCTCCTAGAGATGAACGTACTTTGGTGCGAAAAGTGCAAATCAATCCCAGAACAGCAAAGGACCTTGTGAAGATGCTGGAGGAAACAGGTACAAAAGTATCTATATCCACAGTAAAACGAGTCCTATATCGACATAACCTGAAAGGCCGCTCAGCAAGGAAGAAGCCACTGCTCCAAAACCGCCATAAAAAAGCCAGACTACGGTTTGCAACTGCACATGGGGACAAAGATCGTACTTTTTTGAGAAATGTCCTCTGGTCTGATGAAACAAAAATATAACTGTTTGGCCATAATGACCATCGTTATGTTTGGAGGAAAAAGGTGGTAGCTTGCAAGCCGAAGAACACCATCCCAACCGTGAAGCACGGGGGTGGCAGCATCATGCTGTGGGGGTGCTTTGCTGCAGGAGGGACTGGTGCACTTCACAAAATAGATGGCATCATGAGGAAGGAAAATTATGTGGATATATATTGAAGCAACATCTCAAAACATCAGTCAGGAAGTTAAAGCTTGTTCGCAAATAGGTCTTCCAAATGGACAATGACCCCAAGCATACTTCCAAAGTTGTGGCAAAATGGCTTAAGGACAACAAAGTCAAGGTATTGGAGTGGCCATCACAAAGCCCTGACCTCAATCCTATAGAAAATATGTGGGCAGAACTGAACAACCGTGTGCAAGCAAGGAGGCCTACAAACCTGACTCAGTTACACCAGCTCTGTCAGGAGGAATGGGCCAAAATTCACCCAACTTATTGTGGGAAGCTTGTGGAAGGCTACCCGAAACATTTGACCCAAGTTAAACAATTTAAAGGCAATGCTACCAAATACTAATTGAGTGTTTGTAAACTTCTGACCCACTGGGAATGTGATAAAAGAAATAAAAGCTGAAATAAATAATTCTCTCTACTATTATTCTGACATTTCACATTCTTAAAATAAAGTGGTGATCCTAACTGACCTAAGACAGGGAATTCTTACTAGGATTAAATGTCAGGAATTGTGAAAAACTGAGGTAAAATGTATTTGGCCAAGGTGTATGTAAACTTCCGACTTCAACTGTATTTCTTCCCCCAAAGACCCTTGCCAGAATACCTATAATTATTCTCCTCTTTGACTGTGCATTTTCGGCAGTTCTTACTGCCAATTTCTGGGGGTCTGTACTCCCGAAGTTGTTGACTTTTTGTGGTTGCCAGTTAGCTAGCAGTTCTCAGCTTTTCGCAGCCAATGGCTACCAGCTTATTACTGGCGATAAAAATGGATGATTGCCATAATTTTTTCGAGTCATTACAGGATTTGTGAAATTTAACAAATCAAACATTAAACCTCGTAAACAATTAATGGCAATGCATGGTAACCTTGTAAACAATTTCATTTAGACCCAGCATTTATTTGAAACAGGTGTTAATTTGCTGAAATGTGTGCCGTTCCCCGGCTACTCAAAAGGGACAGGCAGCTATTTGAGACTGTGTTTAATTGAAGTTTTACGGGAATAACGCCATATATTACATGTGGTTACGTTTTTGCTACACTCACTTTAATAAGCCACAGTTTTAATGTAGACCTCTACAGTAATACAATTCCAGTGCACATCAAAAGTTAGTCCAACAGCATCTTGCTTTGCATAATTGTGCACTTCAGGTAAATCTAATCGAGAATGTTAATAAATAGGCATGATAAAAACTCAAACACGCATGCACACACACACACAGACAGGCACAGACAGACTAACACACACACAGAGAGAGAGAGAGATAGTGTTCAGGGGAAGTGCATCTTGCGTGTCTTCCACAGAGAGACTCTCCTGGAGGTGAGGATGTGGGTCATCAGACTGAGCAGCATCAGGAAAATGGTCATGGACATCACAATCACATAGTGGCTGATGCTGGACAGAGAGATATATATGGTAAGGATGTGTGTGTGTGGTTGCTGGTGGGCAGAGATATAGGAGGACGGGCTCGTTGTAATGGCTGAAATGGAATGAATGGAGAGGTATCAAACACATTTCCATTCGTTATAATGAGCCTGTACTCCTATATCTCCGCCCACTAGCCTCCTCTGACAGCATGGGCTAATTAAGCAATAAGGCCCAAGGAGGTGTGGTACAGTGCATTGTGAAATTATTCAGACCCCTTGACTTTTTTCACATTGTTTCGTTACAGCCTTATTCTAAAATGGATTAGATTACATTTTTTCCTCATCAATCAACACACAATACCCTATAATGACAAAGCAAAAACAGGTTTTTAGAAATACCTTATTTACATAAGTATTCAGACCCTTTGCTATAAGACTCGAAATTGAGCTCAGGTGCATCCTGTTTCCATTGATCATCCTTGAGATGTTTCTACAACTTGGAGTCCACTCTATCTCTCTCAGAATGACCTTCTTGATCCAAACCAGTCAGGTTTCAGGACTGGTCATTCAACTGAGACTGCTCTTCTCTGTGTCACGGAGGCTCTCCGCACTGCTAAAGCTAACTCTCTCTCCTCTGCTCTTGTCCTTCTAGACCTGTCTGCTGCCTTTGATACTGTGAACCATCAGATCCTCCTCTCCACCCTCTCCAAGCTGGGCATCTCCGGCGCGGCTCACTCTTGGATTGCGTCCTACCTGACCGGTCGCTCCTACCAAGTGGCGTGGCGAGAAGCTGTCTCCGCACCACGTGCTCTCACCACTGGTGTCCCCCAGGGCTCAGTTCTAGGCCCTCTCCTATTCTCGCTATACACCAAGTCACTTGGCTCTGTCATATCCTCACATGGCCTCTCCTATCATTGCTACGCTGACGATACACAACTAATCTTCTCCTTTCCCCCTTCTGATAACCAGGTGGCGAATCACATCTCTGCATGTCTGGCAGACATATCAGTATGGATGACGGATCACCACCTCAAGCTGAACCTTGGCAAGACGGAGCTGCTCTTCCTCCCGGGGAAGGACTGCCCGTTCCATGATCTCGCCATCACGGTTGACAACTCCGTTGTGTCCTCCTCCCAGAGTGCGAAGAGCCTTGGCGTGACCCTGGACAACACCCTGTCGTTCTCCGCTAACATCAAGGCGGTGACCCGATCCTGCAGGTTCATGCTCTACAACATTCGGAGAGTACGACCCTGCCTTACACAGGAAGCGGCACAGGTCCTAATCCAGGCACTTGTCATCTCCCGTCTGGATTACTGCAACTCGCTGTTGGCTGGGCTCCCTGCCTGTGCCAATAAACCCCTACAACTCATCCAGAATGCCGCAGCCCGTCTGGTGTTCAACCTTCCCAAGTTCTCTCACGTCACCCCGCTCCTCCGCACACTCCACTGGCTTCCAGTTGAAGCTCGCATCTGTTACAAGACCATGGTGCTTGCCTATGGAGCTGTGAGGGGAACGGCACCTCCGTACCTTCAGGCTCTGATCAGTCCCTACACCCAAACGAGGGCATTGCGTTCATCCACCTCTGGCCTGCTGGCTCCCCTACGTCTGCGGAAGCATAGTTCCCGCTCAGCCCAGTCAAAACTGTTCGCTGCTCTGGCACCCCAATGGTGGAACAAGCTCCCTCACGACGCCAGGACAGCGGAGTCACTCACCACCTTCCGGAGACATTTGAAACCCCACCTCTTTAAGGAATACCTGGGATAGGATAAAGTAATCCTTCTACCCCCCCCCATGTGAAAAAAAATATATATATATATATATATTTAAAAAAAATTGTAAAGTGGTTATCCCACTGGCTATAGGCCAATTTGTAAGTCGCTCTGGATAAGAGCGTCTGCTAAATGACGTAAATGGTAAATTCAATTGATTGGACATGATTTGGAAAGGCACCCACCTGTCTATATAAGGTCCCACAGTTGACAGTGCATGTCAGAGCAAAAACCTAGCCATGAGGTCAAGGAATTGTCCGTAGAGCTCCGAGACAGGATCGTGTCGAGGCACAGAACTGGGGAAGGGTACAGAAACATTTCTGCAGCATTGAAGGTCCCCAAGAACACAGTGGCCTCCATCATTCTAAAATGGAAGAAGTTAGGAACCACCAAGACTCTTCCTAGAGTTAGCCGCCCGGCCAAACTGAGCAATCGAGGGAGAAGGGCCTTGGTCAGGGATGTGACCAAGAACCCGATGGTCACTCTGACAAAGCTACAGAGTTCCTCTGTGGAGATGGCAGAACCCTCCAGAAGGACAAACTTCTCTGCAGCACTCCACCAATCAGGCCTTTATGGTAGAGTGGCCAGACGGAAGCCACTCCTTAGTAAAAGGCACATACAGCCCGCTTGGAGTTTTCCAAAAGGCACCTAAAGGACTCTCAGATCATGAGAAACAAGATTCTTTGGTCTGATGAAATCAAGATTGACCTGTTTGGCCTGAATGCCAAGCATCACGTCTGGAGGAAACCTGGAACCATCCCTACGGTGAAGTATGGTGGTGGCAGCATCATGCTGTAGGGATGTTTTTCAGCGGCAGGGACTGGGAGACTAGTCAGGATCGAGGGAAAGATGAACGGAGCAAAGTACAGAGAGATCCCTGATGAAAACCTGCTCAGAGCGCTCAGGACCTCAGACTGGGGCGCAGGTTCACCTTCCAACAGAACAACGACCCTAAGCACACAGCCAAGACAACACAGGAGTGGCTTCGGGACAAGTCTCTGAATGTCCTTGAGTGGCCCAGCCAGAGCCCGGACTTGAACCCAATCAAACATCTCTGGAGAGATCTGAAAATAGCTGTGCAGTGACATTCTCCATCCAACCTGACAGAGCTTGAGAGGATCTGCAGAGAAGAATGGGAGAAACTTCCCAAATACAGGTGTGCCAACTTGTAGCGTCATTCCCAAGAAGACTCGAGGCTGTAATCGCTGCCAAAGGTGCTTCAACAAAGTAGTGAGTAAAGGGTCTGAATACTTATGTAAATGTGATATTTCCGTTATTTTTTTTTTTTTTTTATACAAAATCTAAAAACCTGTTTTTGCTTTGTCATTATAGGGTATTGTGTGTAGATTGATGAAAGGAAAAAAACAATTTAATCAATTTTAGAATAAGGCTGTAACGTAACACAATTTGGAAAAAGTCAAGGGGTCTGTGTACTTTCCGAATGCACTGTATATGGCCAGTATACCACGGCTACGGGCTGTTCTTAAGCAAGACTCAACACAGAGTTCCTGGATACAGCCTTTAGCCGTGGTATATTGGCCATATACCACAAACCCCCGAGATGCCTTATTGCTATTATAAACTGGTTACCAATGTAATTAAAAGAGTCAAAATAAATGTCATACCCATGGTATACGGTCTGATATACCACGGCTTTCAGCCAATCAGCATTCAGGACTCAAACCACACAGTTTATAATGAGCCATAAGACATGCAAAACCTCTCTCTCTGCTGGGTCCTACCTGGTGCCAATGTCCAGCCAGCTCCCATAGTCCTGCACTAGGAAGAAGAAATGCTGGAGAAAAAGAGGAGAGAAGAGAGGGATGGAGAGAGAAAGAGAGGAGAGCGAGGTAGTGAGAGAAATAGTTGATTGGAGAATATGGTGAAATTTCCAGTTTATCAGAGGCAACCATATTGCTAATATCTGTCCCATTCCTTACCAAAGGCAACCATATTGCTAATATCTGTCCCATTCCTTACCAAAGGCAACCATATTGCTAATATCTGTCCCATTCCTTACCAAAGGCAACCATATTGCTAATATCTGTCCCATTCCTTACCAAAGGCAACCATATTGCTAATAGCTGTCTAGTTCCTTACCAGAGGAGACCATATTGCTAATAGCTGTCTAGTTCCTTACCAGAGGAGACCATATTGCTAATAGCTGTCTAGTTCCTTACCAGAGGAGACCATATTGCTAATAGCTGTCTAGTTCCTTACCAGAGGAGACCATATTGCTAATAGCTGTCTAGTTCCTTACCAGAGGAGACCATATTGCTAATAGCTGTCTAGTTCCTTACCAGAGACCATATTGCTAATAGCTGTCTAGTTCCTTACCAGAGGAGACCATATTGCTAATAGCTGTCTAGTTCCTTACCAGAGGAGACCATATTGCTAATAGCTGTCTCATCCCTTACCAGAGCCATCAGGTCAGAAATCACCAGGACGATGAGGAACAGACTGGAAACAAAAGAAGAGAAAATTGAATTATTAATTCAATAATGGCCTCATGAGCTAATTTCTCAAAATACTGTATGTCTTCTGTATGTGTACTTGATTTTCACATGATGGAACCAAGCTAAATAACCTACCTTCTGGAGGAAAGTTGTGTAGAGACCTGGATGGTTTCAAATGTACACATAACAATGATGAATGGGATTATCACCTGAAACAACAACAGTATCACCTTCACTCTGTTAGGCAATGTAGGGAGGTTACAACACAACAATTTTTTTTGTATTTGCAAAGTTGTGATCATTTTTGTTGAAGATATCTGTATTTTTGCTCTGTCAATATGTCACTCAGTGAGTTGAGTGAGAGACTACCAGACAATACTAGAATCCATTAAGACGCATATTGTGTGCGCAGACCAGTATGTAGACCTAAACTAATGTAACCTACAACTGTTGTTAGAATAGTTGTGGTTTACCATCATCTCTTTGACACCATTATGAGTAGAGCATTGTTTCCTTTTAACATACAGTTGAAGTCGGAAGTTAACATACACCTTAGCCAAATACATTTAAAGTTAGGATCACCACTTTATTTTTTATGTCAGAATAATAATAGAAATAATTATTTATTTCAGCTTTTATTTATTTCATCACATTCCCAGTGGGTCAGAAGTTTACAAACACTCAATTAGTATTTGGTAGCATTGCCTTTAAATTGTTTAACTTGGGTCAAACGTTTCGGGTAGCCTTCCACAAGCTTCCCACAATAAGTTGGGTGAATTTTGGCCCATTCCTCCTGACAGAGCTGGTGTAACTGAGTCAGGTTTGTAGGCCTCCTTGCTCGCACATGCTTTTTCAGTTCTGCCCACAAATGTTCTATAGGATTGAGGTCAGGGCTTTGTGATGGCCACTCCAATACCTTGACTTTGTTGTCCTTAAGCCATTTTGCCACAACTTTGGAAGTATGCTTGGGGTCATTGTCCATTTGGAAGACCAATTTGCGAACAAGCTTTAACTTCCTGACTGATGTCTTGAGATGTTGCTTCAATATATCCACATAATTTTCCTTCCTCATGATGCCATCTATTTTGTGAAGTGCACCAGTCCCTCCTACAGCAAAGCACCCCCACAGCATGATGCTGCCACCCCCGTGCTTCACGGTTGGGATGGTGTTCTTCGGCTTGCAAGCTACCACCTTTTTCCTCCAAACATAACGATGGTCATTATGGCCAAACAGTTATATTTCTGTTTCATCAGACTAGAGGACATTTCTCAAAAAAGTACGATCTTTGTCCCCATGTGCAGTTGCAAACCGTAGTCTGGCTTTTTTATGGCGATTTTGGAGCAGTGGCTTCTTCCTTGCTGAGCGGCCTTTCAGGTTATGTCGATATAGGACTCGTTTTACTGTGGATATAGATACTTTTGTAAAGGTTTCCTCCAGCATCTTCACAAGGTCCTTTGCTGTTGTTCTGGGATTGATTTGCACTTTTCACACCAAAGTACGTTCATCTCTAGGAGACAGAATGCGTCTCCTTCCTGAGCGGTATGACGGCTGCGTGGTCCCATGGTGTTTATACTTGCGTACTATTGTTTGTACAGATGAACGTGGTACCTTCAGGCGTTTGGAAATTGCTCCCAAGGATGAACCAGACTACAATTATTTTTCTGAGGTCTTGGCTGATTTATTTTGATTTTCCCATGATGTCAAGCAAAGAGGCACTTAGTTTGAAGGTAGGCCTTGAAATACATCCACAGGTACACCTCCAATTGACTCAAATTATGTAAATTAGCCTATCAGAAGCTTCTAAAGCCATGACATCATTTTCTGGAATTTTCCAAGCTGTTTAAAGGCACAGTCAACTTAGTGTATGTAAACTTCTGACCCACTGGAATTGTGATACAGTGAATTATAAGTGAAATAATCTGTCTGTAAACAATTGTTTGAAAAATTATTTGTGTCATGCACAAAGTAGATGTCCTAACCGTCTTGCCAAAGCTATAGTTTGTTAAAAAGAAATTTGTGGAGTGGTTGAAAAACAAGTTTAAATGACTCCAACCTAAGTGTATGTAAACTTCCGACTTCAACTGTATCTTCATTAGTATGACATTGTAGTGCGTGTGTGTGTGTTTGTGTGTAGGCTGCGGTACCTTCCACATCATCAGGCCTCCCATGATAAAGGGGTTGAAGACAGTGAGGAAGCAGTACACTGAGGCTGGATCAAAACTACAGAGAGAAGAGAAAGAGATAGAGAGAACATCAAAAAACATCAAAAGGAACATAGAATTTGACATACCAATTAGGATCTAGCTAAAAATACATGAATCAGTTATATAACCCATTGCCCTTTATGGTTGTGAGGTCTGGGGTCCACTCACCAACCAATAATTCACAAAATGGGACAAACACCGAATTGAGACTCTGCATGCAGAATTCTGCAAAAATATCCTCAGTGTACAACGTAAAACATCAAATAATGCATGCAGAGCAGAATTAGGCCGATACCCGCTAATTATCCAAATCTAGAAAAGAGCTGTTAAATTCTAGAACCACCTAAAAGGAAGTGATTCCCAAACCTTCCATAACAAAGCCATCACCTACAGAGAGATGAACCTGGAGAAGAGTCCCCTAAGCAAGCTGGTCCTGGCGCTCTGTTCACAAACACAAACAGACCCCACAGAGCCCCAGGACAGCAACTCAATTAGACCCAACCGAATCATGAGAAAATAAAAAGATAATTACTTGACACATTGGAAAGAATTAACAAAAAAATTGAGCAAACTAGAATGCTATTTGGCCCTAAACAGAGAGTACACAGTGGCAGAATACCTGACCACCGTGACTGACCCAAAATTAAGGAAAGCTTTGACTATGTACAGACTCAGTGAGCATAGCCTTGCTATTGAGAAAGGCCGCCGTAGGCAGACCTGGCTCTCAAGAGAAGACAGGCTATGTGCACACTGCCCACAAAATGATGTGGAAACTGAGCTACACTTCCTAACCTTCTGCCAAATGTATGACCATATTAGAGACAAATATTTCCCTTAGATTACAGACCCACAAATAATTCAAAAACAAATCCCATATCTATTGGGGGAAATATCACAGTGTGCAATCACAGCAGCAAGATGTGTGACCTGTTGCCACAAGAAAAGGGCAACCAGTGAAGAACAAACACCATTGTAACTATTTGCACATCATTACAACACTCTATATAGACATATGACATGTCTTTATTCTTTTGGAACTTTTGTGAGTAATATTTAATGTTAACTTTTTATTGTTTGTTTCACTTTTGTTTATCCATTTCATTTGCTTTGGCAATGTAAACATATGTTTCCCATGCCAATAAAGCCCCTTGAATTGAATTGAGAGAGAGAGAGTGTGTAGAGGAAGAGCAACAGAAAGAGAGAGAGCGAGAGGGAGAGAGTAGAGTGAGAGCGAGAGGGAGAAAGAGTAGAGAGAGAGAGAGGGAGAGGGAGAGAGAGAGTGTAGAGGGAGAGCGAGAGAGAGTAGAGGGAGAGAGGGAGAGCGAGAGGGAGAGAGTAGAGGGAGAGCGAGAGGGAGAGAGTAGAGGGAGAGTGAGTAGAGGGAGAGCGAGGAAGAGAGGAAGAGACAGAGAGAGAGGAAGAGACAGAGAGAGAGGAAGAGAGAGAGAGAGAGGGGAAAAGGAGAGTAGAGGGAGAGAAGGAAGGCAAGAAGAAAGAGGAAGAGTAGAGAGAGAAAAATAGAACCCAGAGAAAGACAAGAGGGGTTTCAGAGGTCAGAGAGAGAGAGAGGGAGGGAAAAGAGAGAAAGAAAGAATGTAAATGTGAAAACCAACCAGCCCCAGTCTCCACCATACAATACCTGTTAATGGATGCTATGTTCCCTGTACCAAAGAAGGCTGTAATTATGAAGAAAACCTGAAAGGCTAATGTCAAGGAACCAGACAGTGGTTTTACAGAATAGCCAGTGGTTTAGAGAGAGACGGTCAAAATTATATTTGTTTGCATAAGGTCAAGTTAAAGTTGATGTTAGGGTTTGTGCTTAAAAACCAATGTGACCAGATAGCACGGTTCTTCTTCTTTAGCCAGCTCAGACAGCAACTACATCAGATAGGGACAACTATCACCAGGGTTAAACTAGCGCCACCTATAGGTCATTAACAGTCATAGCAGTCATAGCAGTGTCACCAAGGAAAAGGATACAAAGAAGTAGGATCTTCTGATGTCATCCAGCTTTAGTTGTCTGATCTTGGTGATGTCAATGTTTTCAGAGAAGTCAAGGGTGGACAGCTGAAAAACAATGACACAAACCTATTTCATAATAAAGACACAATGACTTGATACAGTGTAACACTGCATCGTATAATGCTATACCCGACATTCTACACCAGGGGTGTCAAACTCATTTTAGCTCAGGGGCCACATGGAGGAAAATCTATTCCCAAGTGGGCCGGACCGGAAAAGTCATGGTATATATAACTTAAAAACAACAACTTCAGATTGTTTTCTTTGTTTTAATACGATCAACATACAACATAAAGCTGGAGCCTGAGGACAGTGTGTCCAAAATAGTACAAGCACAACATCACTATTAATCATAAAACACGTCAAGTTTATTTGAAAATTCTAAAGAAAAAGAACACACAAACACACAATGCCTCAGTGATTAACAGAACTGTTTCACAGATCACAGAACTATATCAGGGTGTCATTTCTCAGGCAGAAATGTAGATAAAAAGAATGAAATCCTGTTCCCCAAACAAGTGCAAGAACCACAGAGTCAAGAATAGGTTAAATATACAAATAAAATAAATTAAAAACAATAGCACATCAACATAAAAACATATAAACATAAAGCTGGAGCCTGAGGACAGTGTCCAAAAGCACAACATCACTATTAATCATAAAACACCTCAAGTTATTTGAAAGTTCTGAGGACAAAGAACACAATGCCTCAGTGATTCACAGAAGTATATCACAGATCACAGAACTATATCAGGGTGTCATTTCTCAGGCAGAAATGTAGATAAAAATAATGAAATCCTGTTCCCCAAACAAGTGCAAGAACCACAGAGTCAAGAATAGGTTAAATATACAAATAAAATAAAATCAATTAAAAACAATAGCACATCAACATAAAAACATATAAACATAAATCTGAAAGCGTTGCTCAAACTCCCGTAACAGTCCCGTTATTTTATCTTTGAACCGCTTCATGTCTGCCACATGTTGGGTCGCGCACACATTTTTCAGACAGGGGAAGTGAGCTGCATCACCACCGGCAAGTTGCGTCTCCCACAATGACAGCTTCAACTTGAAAGAACGTATGCTGTCATAATACTGCGTGACAACTTTGTTGCGCCCTTGCAGCTGTTTGTTCAAGTTATTCAGGTGCTCTGTAACATCCACCATAAATGCAAGGTCCTGCATCCATTCTGCGGAATGAAATTCTAACACTGGTTTGCCCTTTTCTTCCATGAACTGTTCAATTTCTTCTCGTAAATCAAAGAAACGCCTCAGCACAGCACCTCGGCTTAACCATCTTACCTCAGTGTGGTATGGCAGGCCATAGATGTGGTCTTTCTCTCTGAGAAGGCTGTCAAACTGACGGTGATTCAGGCTTCTGGATCGGATGAAATTAACAGTTTGGATGACCACCTTCATGACGTTATCCATCTTTAATGACTTGCAACACAAAGCCTCCTGGTGCAAAATACAGTGAAAAGTCAAAAAATCACGTCCTCCATTTGCAGATTGCACTTTCTCTCTGAACTTTGTCACAACGCCTGCTTTTTTCCCGATCATTGAGGGCGCACCATCTGTAGCCAGGCTGACAGCGCGGGACCAGTCCACTCCGACCCTGTCCAGCGCGCCGACGAGTGCGGTAAAAATATCAGCTGCTGTCGTTGTATCTGTCATCGGCACCAACTCCACGAACTCCTCGGTGATGGTCAATGTGTCATCAACTCCGCGGATGAAAATGGCCAGTTGTGCAACATCTGTAATGTCCGTGCTTTCATCAATTGCAACCGAAAACGCAATAAATGACTTTACTTTTTGCTTCAACTGGCTGTCCAAATCCACTGAAAGATCAGAAATCTTGTCTGCAACTGTGTTTCTTGTCAGGCTGATATTTGCAAAAGCCTGCCGCTTTTCAGGGCACACAATCTCCGCTGCCTTCATCATGCATGTTTTTACAAATTCACCCTCACTAAATGGTTTTGAAGCCACTGCGATTTCATTAGCAATGAGGTAGCTAGCTTTCACTGCAGCGTCACTGATGTCTCGGCTGTGAGTAAACACAGACTGCTGTTTCTTCAGACCCGCCAACAGTTCATTCACCTTCTCTCATCTCCGCTGTCCTTGAAAGTTGTCATATTTGTCGGCATGAAGACTCACATAGTGGCGACGAAGGTTATATTCTTTCAGCACTGCAACATGCTCTGAACACACCAAACATACAGCTTTCCCATTCAATTCCGTGAATAAATAGGATGACCATTTTTCTTGGAACACTCTGCACTCTGCGTGCACTTTTCCCTTTTTTGACAGAGACATATTGGGGCAATGAGGGTGCCAAAGCACATAATGTTAAAAGTAGAAGCCGTAATAAATATCGCGGGCAAAACAAAGTAGCTCATTGGCTGCACGTGCTTGACCTACTTGCTCTGCCCCGGTATAAACAGTTTGCTTGCTTAACACAATTGCTGTTGCGCCATCCAGTGGACGCAATTGGAACAGCAGTTTATTTTATAGAAAAATTGCAGCGCATTTTTATACTTTACAATTATTATTATTTTTTATTTTTTATTTTTTTTTCAAAATCATCTCGCGGGCCGGATTAAACCCGTTTGCGGGCCTGATCCGGCCCGCGGGCCGGACGTTTGACACCCCTGTTCTACACCAATAGGGTTTTCTTCTACGCTCAGAGGATTAACCATGGCATTGTGCCAAGTGGAGGGACTAGTTGTGGTTACCTTGTTTACCAGGAAGTAGCTGTATTAGACAAGGGTGATTAACATGAGACTGGTCCTTGACACAGTGTCAGTGCATAGAGGGTGTTGTGTATATATTTACATGGCTTCAGTCATTTAGCAGTCACTCTTATCCAGATCAACATGCAATAGGAACATTCAACTAAAGTACATTGCAAGTAGAACCATTCTTCAATAGAAAACAGTAACAGCGTAAAGGTATATACCTCCTGTCTCCCAGAGATACCCTGAGAGAGCATGGCTTCCTGTTCCATGTTGATCCACACAAACATCAGCCAGGACAGGACTGGGGGGAACAGAGCCTCAGACCTGACACACACACAAACAATTAGTACAGGTACGATACCGGCTAATCACTGCAGTGTTAGCTTACACTTGTTGAACATTGCCTGACTATCTCTTACCCGGTACTCAGTAGTAGGTAGGTGGATGTGAGGGAGAGGAAGATACTGAGCAGACGATGGAACAGACGAGTAGAACTCAACAAAGGAACAAACAGAGAAGAACCTGGGAGAGAGAGATGTCAGTTATCTTTATAAGCCTGATTTTGATGATCATACAGATATTTCAAGGACTTTTATCATAAAGAAAGAAAAAGAGAGTTGGTGCCCACCCAGTGTAGTCCAGCTGATGATCTGGTTGAGGAGAGGCAGACCCTGTTTCAGCTGCAGACTGGAGTGGGTGCTGGTGGGCACATAGGCACACACTGCTACATGGAGCATCTATAGACATAGGAACAATACTGATTAACACACACGCACGTGCGCCCATGCACACACACATTCACACACTCTCGTTACCTGGGAGATGAAGAGGTAGCGGTCAGTCATGTGTAGTGTAGTCCGTTTCCGTGCTGACCAGAGGTAACAGGCGGAAATGAACAATGAGAGTACACCTGCACAGGTACTACAGAGAGAGGAAAGAAAGATACATATATCATGCTCATTTTAAAAAAAGAGTGGCAAGAAGCATTGCTGTAATGTTGTAGAAAGGTTAGAATACTTACACCATGTGAATGTTGGGTTCTCTCCCCACAACTGGCATCATGGGAAATGTGGCCAGAAACAAACAACCCAGGACCCAGCTTACTGACCTAAACTACAGAGAGAGAGAGAGAGAGAGAGAGAGAGAGTGAGAAAGAGAGGACAGAGAGAGAGAGGACAGAGAGAGTTATTTAGAGTGAAAGAGAGGGAGAGATATTTAGAGTGAAAGAGAGGGAGAGATATTTAGAGTGAAAGAGAGGGAGAGATATTTAGAGTGAGATATTTTACAGGTGCTTTGTACTCCTGCCATATTTCTTGCTATCCAGTCCTTTCAGATTTGTGCACATCAAAAGGGAAGGAGCTAGACCAGACTACCTAAGAACTACAAGCCACTCCTTGTCTTACCTTGGCCTTGCTGTAGAGGCCAGAGAGCAGGGGCCAGAGAGAGAGAACCCCCAGGCCTACAGTCAGCATGGCCCGATGGAAGAAACTCACCACCTGGGGGAGACAGACACAGAAGCAGCTTTTTACAAGAGCTCCAGTAGAAATGCAGATTACATTGAATTGAGCCATTAGTGAGATAGTGACTGTATGATGGCTGCTTACCAGAAGTTCAATCCCAAATGTGACCAGGACAAAGTAGCCAAAGCATTTACCCAGTGGTAGCGAACTGTACGAACGAACCAGGTCTGTTAGAGTTCCAAACCTGAAACACACACACACACACATTTGTATGGTTGATAACATCAAAATAAACACAGAACAAGTAAAATACCTCCCTTTCATCCATTCAACTCATACAGCATGAATGAACATCAGATCACTTCAAAGCTGAATAATCATCAAATGATCAAACGCTCATTAAAATTCTATTAAAATCCACATCGACCAAACGTGTGCGTGTGTATATGTATGTATGTGTGTGTGTACTCACTCTTTGAGGACAGAGTACCAGACAGGGACAGGCAGTAGACAGTAGATGTAGTAGGTAACTGGACTTCTCTGGATCGTCAGGAACATTCCAATCAGCAGCGTTGCTCCCACACCCATCCACCACAGGGTTTTACCAGACACCTACAACACACACAAAGGGTTTGAATTGTGAACGCATCTCTTCAGTATCGTCAGAATGATATAGGAGGTGTGTGTGCCTGCCTGCATGTGTGCGTCCATGTACAGTGTGTGAGTGTGCATGTGTTTCGTCACCTGGTCAGTGGGTGGTCTCCTGAGACTGGCGTGTGTCTTCAGTATAACTAGAACCACGTAGGAGGTCCAGCCTGTGAACCCCAGCACAACACTACAGCCCAGGAAGAACCGGTCATAGGTGTGGTAGTAGGACAGACCCTCCAACGCATGGCCCATCAGAGACCTACACAGAGAGATCTGAGAGAGAAGGAGAGGTGAGGGGAGAGAGAGAGAGAGAGAGAGAGAGAGAGAGAGAGAGAGAGAGAGAGAGAGGTGAGGGGGTAGAGAGAGAGAGAGAGGTGAGGGGGTAGAGAGGTGGGGAGAAAGAGGGGGAGAAAGAGTGAGAGAGAGAGAGAGGGTAAATGAGAGAACATTCAGTATATTAGCAGCAAGTGTCTGTCATCAGTCATCATGACAATCGTAACCCAAGAAAAAACATAGGCTTTAGCTCAGTGGGCTAACACGGTATTCAGTTGTACAGATAACCGGGGTTTGATATCCAGTGTACTTACAGCTTCTTCATATTCCTCTAGCTGGATCAGAACCCTGGCCTTGTTGATAAACTCTGCCTGGCGTGACTCTGTCAGCAACCTGAGGGACAGACAGACCGGAGGACACACTGGAGTTACACACAACTGGTCATGTCACTCTCTTTATACGAGTTGTACTATAGAATTACCATTACATTCAGTAGTTATATCTCTATGGTTGGTACTTACTGGTATGGTGTGAAGAGAAAGGATAAAGTTGTTTCCTTTTTCTGAGCCATCTTCACCTGGAAACAGAGCAGAATAGAGATGGTATTTTAACAAATACATTTGGTTATGTAATGTATAATATAATCATCATAACAACAACATTATTGTTATCCTCCATGTTACCTTAAACTGTTCCAGTATCTGGATGGCATTAGAGTACATACTCTCAGCTTTAAACTGGTCACTGTTGTTCAGGTACTGCAGTGGTAACACACCCTACACAAAAAGACAGTTATAAAACATATTACACACACTTTATCAACATAATAAAGACACCATATACCCAATTCCATATTTCACACACTCCCTATTGAGAAGGTACTGTATATATGACATGAGATGATACCTTAATCGTCTGCACATACACTACCGTTCAAAGGTTTGGGTTCACTTAGAAATGTCCTAGTTTTCGAAAGAAAAGCAATTATTTTGTCCATTAAAATAACATCAAATTGATCAGAAATACAGTGTAGACATTGTTAATGTTGTAAATGGCTATTTTAGCTGGAAACTGCTGATTTTTAATGGAATATCTACATAGGCGTACAGAGGCCCATTATCAGCAACCATCAGTCCTGTGTTCCAATGGCACGTTGTGTTTGCTAATCCAAGTTTATCGTTTTAAAAAGGCTAATTGATCATTAGAATACCCTTTTGCAATTATGTTAGCACAGCTGAAAACTGTTGTGCTGATTAAAGAAGCAATAAAACTGGCCTTCTTGAGACTAGTTGAGTATCTGGAGCATCAGCAATTGTGGGTTCGATTACAGGCTCATAATGGCCAGAAACAAATAACTTTCTTCTGAAACTCGTCAGTCTATTCTTGTTCTGAGAAATTAAGGCTATTCCATGCGAGAAATTGCCAAGAAACTGAAGATCTCGTACAACACTGTGTACTACTCCCTTCACAGAACAGTGCAAACTGTCTCTAACCAGAATAGAAAGAGGAGTGGGAGGCCCCGGTGCCCAACTGAGCAAGAGGACAAATACATTAGTGTGTCTAGTTTGAGAAACAGATGCCTCACAGGTCCTCAACTGGCAGCTTCATTAAATAGTACCCGCAAAACACCAGTCTCAACGTCAACAGTGAAGAGGCGACTCCGGGATGCCGACCTTCTAGGCAGAGTTGCAAAGAAAAAGCCATATCTCAGACTGGCCAATAAAAAGACAAGATTAAGATGGGCAGTCTGAGATATGCTTTTTCTTTGCAACTCTGCCTAGAAGGTCAGCATCCCGGAGTCTATTTAATGAAGCTGCCAGTTGAGGACCTGTGAGGAGTCTGTTTCTCAAACTAGACACTCTAATGTATTTGTCCTCTTGCTCAGTTGGGCACCGGGGCCTCCCACTCCTCTTTCTATTCTGGTTAGAGACAGTTTGCGCTGTTCTGTGAAGGGAGTAGTACACAGTGTTGTACGAGATCTTCAGGTTCTTGGCAATTTCTCGCATGGAATAGCCTTCATTTCCCATAATGGGCCTCTGTACGCCTATGTAGATATTCCATTAAAAATCAACCGTTTCCAGCTACAATAGCCATTTACAACATTAACAATGTCTACACTGTATTTCTGATCAATTTGATGTTATTTTAATGGACAAAAAAATTGCTTTTCTTTCGAAAACAAGGAAATGTCTAAGTGACCCCAAACTTTTTAACGGTAGTGTATATTTTATTTTGCATCTCAGAGCAGCTCTGTAACCACAGTGCAGATAGTAGTTCTGTACAACAGCATTTCCGCTGAGATGTCTCTGTTGATTATGGTATTATAAAGTTACTGACATACTGTCATGTGGCGTTACTCACCACAGAGTTGAGAGGGATAGGTACTCCAATAAGAGATGACATCAGTGGTGCTACGTCTGCCTGTAACACACATCTAGCATCAGACTCGGAACAGATTACTGTTGTTTTTGGACTATTTTCAACACACAGAGGAAATATGTGGTTGTGACATCATCAGTCAGCGCCAGATGCTGTGAGGCTACATGGGTGTCTCACCTGATTGACATCAACCCTGCGGAGGCCCTCCAGCTGCCATTCTGAAAGAGAAACACCAACAAACACATTGTTTTATGTCAGCATTATGACCGTTTTATACAGGTAAAACAACTGATGGTTGGAGTAAAGTGTTACAGAATTATACAATCTCTGACCTCCCTTTTCCCCTCTAGAAGAGTTGAAAGAGGAGAGGAGAGTAGGAGGACAGACACACACATACACACACCAATAGTACTGAGTTATTGTACCTTGTAGG
The DNA here is from genome assembly GCF_964263955.1 of Coregonus lavaretus. Classification (NCBI taxonomy): domain Eukaryota; kingdom Metazoa; phylum Chordata; class Actinopteri; order Salmoniformes; family Salmonidae; genus Coregonus; species Coregonus lavaretus. Next base: position 13,610,747 of record NC_140021.1, on the reverse strand, counting down.
TATCCATCTGAGTAGTTCTGGGGGTCAGTAACTCTCTGAGCAGTGTGAACCCCAGCCCCCCACACCAACAACGGGGTCAGGGTCTCAGAGGGGTGGCCTGCACCGTGGGAGCCTGGAGAAAAACAGCAATAAATGATCTACTACTTCACTACCATGGTGACCACCTTTCTGAGCTAGCTGAAGTCGTACCCCAGTTGGTCATGCCGTGGTCAGAGGTGAACACATAGGCTGTTCTTCCATCGTTGTCAAAAAAGTCCTCGACCATGGAGACCAGCTCTTTCACCCCTGAGTCAACCAGACGTATGTTCTCTAGATACTCCCTGAGCACAACGCACACAAAGGGGATTTTTAAGAAACAAAATCAAACGGGTTCATTAGTGGTCTAATTGAGTCGGTGTTTCCTGCCATCCATTGTGTAGACCCCACTACTGCAGTCCTTCATTTAAAGGTACTAGAGAATAATGTATCACTTGTTTGTACATGGTTTCTGTACATTCTGTATATTCCTGTACATCTAGAACATGTGATATTTCTGGTCTGTAGAGGGTGTCTTATCTCACTGTGACATGGGTCTGTGGGCATGTCCATTGGTGTCAATGCCCAGTAGGTGGAGGAAGAAGACATTCTGATCCTTCTGTAGACTGGACATCAGACTGGAGTTCTCTCTGGCAGACTGGAGGAACCACTGGGAGAGAAGAGGTGGGGGAGAGAGCCAAATAGATACAGTGTATGTACACCCATGCTGAGACAAACACACATATCCTAACACACACCCTATTCTCATCATCAAAACTACCTTGACTTCATCAAAGACCCAGGTGTCCAGTCTGGAGGCGTCGGTGGAGGCAAAGTCCTCTCTCTCTGCTGGGTAGGTGTGGGTGTACACATGGTCCCCACTGGCACCTGCAGGAGAGGGGGGCAGAGGTGTAGATGGAGATGATGGCAAGAATGATGAAAAGAAAGCGATGGGGGGGGGGGGTCGAGAGAGAGAGAGAAAAGATAGGATGATTTTATTTCCGATCTAATAAGCCACACGTGCATGGTGGTGTATGTGTGTATCTCCTGTATTTTAATGGTTGTGTATTGTACATGTGTTTGTTTACCTTTGGCGAACATGGGCAGGATGTCAGGGCTGCCCCAACACCAGGTGTGTCTGCTCTCATTGAACACTGAGTCAAACTCCACTGGGTTCTCCTTCCAGCCTACACACACACACACACACACACACACACACACACACACAAAGAGAAACGATTATGACACTAGGGAAATTCCACAGTATACCTTGTGAGACTCAGATTTTTCACTTTAGAAATGTACAGTACCAGTCAATGGTTTGGACACACCTACTCATTCAAGGGTTTTTCTTTATTTTTACAATTTTTTACATTGTAGAATAATAGTGAAGACATCAAAACTATGAAATTACACATAGGAATCATGTAGTAACCAAAACAAGTGTTAAACAAATCAAAATATATTTTATATTTGAGATTCTTCAAATAGCCACCCTTTGCCTTGATGACAGCTTTGCACACTTTTCTCAACCAGCTTCATGAGGTAGTCACCTGGAATGCATTTCATCTAACAGGTGTGCCTTCTTAAAAGTTAATTTGTGGAATTTCTTTCCTTAATGCGTTTGAGCCAATCAGTTGTGTTGTGACAAGGTATACAGAAGATAGCCCTATTTGGTAAAAGACCAAGTCCATATTATGGCAAGAACAGCTCAAATAAGCAAAGAGAAATGACAGTCCATCATTACTTTAAGACATGAAGGTCAGTCAATACTGAACATTTCAAGAACTTTGAAAGTTTCTTCAAGTGCAGTCATAAAAACCATCAAGCGCTATGATGAAACTGGCTCTCATGAGGACCGCCACAGGAATGGAAGAACCAGAATTCCCTCTGCTGCAGAGGATAAGCTCATTAGAGTTACCAGCCTCAGAAATTGCAGCCCAAATAAATGCTTCACAGAGTTCAAGTAACATACACATCTCAACATCAACTATGCAGAGGAGACTGTGTGAATCAGGCCTTCTTGGTCGAATTGCTGCAAAGAAACCACTACTAAAGAACACCAATAAGAAGAAGAGACCTGCTTGGGCCAAGAAACACGAGCAATGGACGTTTGACCAGTGGAAATTTGTCCTTTGGTCTGGAGTCCAAATTTGAGATTTTTGGTTCAAACCGCCGTGTCTTTGTGAGACGCGGTGTGGGTGAACGGATGATCTCCGCATGTGTAGTTCCCACCGTAAAGCATGGAGAAGGAGGTGTTATGGTGTGGGGGTGCTTTGCTGGTGACACTGTCTGTGATTTATTTAGAATTCAAGGCACACTTAACCAGCATGGCTACCAAAGCCTTCTGCAGCGATACGCTTTCCTATCTGGTTTGGGCTTAGTGGGACTATCATTTGTTTTTCAACAGGACAATGACCCAACACACCTCCAGGCTGTGTAAGGGCTATTTTACCAAGAAGGAGAGTGATGGAGTGCTGCATCAGATGACCTGGCCTCCACAATCCCCCGACCTCACCCAATTGAGATGGTTTGGGATGAGTCAGATGGCAGGAAAAGCAGCCAACAAGTGCTCAGCATATGTGGGAACTCCTTCCAGACTGTTGGAAAAGCATTCCAGGTGAAGCTAGTTGAGAGAATGCCAAGAGTGTGCAAAGCTGTCATCAAGGCAAGGGGTGGATATTTGAAGAATCTCAAATATAAAATATATTTTGATTTGTTTAACACTTTTTTGGTTACTACATGATTCTATATGTGTTATTTCATAGTTTTGATGTCTTCACTATTATTCTACAGTGTAAAAACATTTAAAAATAAAGAAAATCCCTTGAATGAGTAGGTGTGTCCAAACTTTTGACTGGTAGTGTATGTCAAACAAAAACCAATGATTGTAAAGTTAAACAAATCATACAACTCTATGCACAAGGACTACTTTTAACAATTACTTCTTTTTTTTATTCACTAAAAATATTTATATAACATTTACTTTAAGAACAGTGCAGATACATACATTTTTAAGTGGAACATTTGGGTCTCAGTGTCACTCTGTTACTGTGGAATTGCCCACTGCCATTAGTAACACGAACAAACACACACACACACACACTGACCTTTAGCTACAGCGCTGACATCTTCGTAGAAGCCAGCGATCAAAGCAACGTGTCCAGGTCGAGACTCAGTGGGAACACGAGTGTGTGACACACCCCAACTCCCTGTTTCCTCCATCACACTCCTTCAGAACACACACACACACATACACACTGTGAGAAATGCATCTACGCGCCTGAGCATACACATACACCACTCCGATTCCACACACTCCCCCACCCCCATCTCACAAACCATCTGAGTCCACACACACTTCCATACAGCCAGTTAATCTGAAAGAGCTCAGTTACCTTAAGTAAGGTGCCCTGGTGGACCCATTGGCATCAGGCTTATAGAGGCTGTCTGCCCTGAGTCCATCTGCAACCACCAGCAGCAGGCGGGAGGCAGGGGGAGGCAGGGGGGACACCTGGGGGGCCATGCCGTGGACCAGGGGCGACGTGAAGTAGATGTCAAAGATGGAGATGAAGAAAATGACATGGACCAGAAGTCCAACCAGGAAGAACATTATCATCCTCATGATGAAGACTGGAGGCTGGGGAGACCCCAGAGGTTCTGGAGACAGGGATGAATGAATGGAGAGGAACAGAGAGAGCAGAAAATAGTTATTATCGACAAAAGAGCAAAGCAGGGAAATATAGGCATCAGATAATCTGTAAGGTGCTACCGTCCATTCATACATTGTCAGAAACTCTAGCTATCTCATCCACTCACTAGAACACAAATGTGTTCCACATGTCAACAACATCAGACGTGCTAAACAGAATAAAGATCTTACCTTTCCACACTTTCTTGTTTCAAGCCGGTGGCAGACTAGTCACTTGGAATCTTGAATAAATGAGAGTTTCAAGTCATTCAAACACACACAAGACACACACCTGCCACTGCTTGCTGTCTAGCGACCCAACTTCACCCATCAACAGAGCCTAGTTTCAGGTTAACTAAATTAAGAAACACACTTATACAACCTTTAGGACAGTGTGTCACGCTTATCTACCGGCGCGACAGGCTTTAAAAACCTGCTGTCTGTCTTTCTAAGCAGCTTAGAAAATAAATCAGTCCACACTTTAACGCTACAGCGCCACTTCCTTGTTGTAAATATGACGTTTCAACTGAGCTACAGCAATGGTCCGTGGGTATTGTAGTTCTAGTACTGGCATTTTATTTCGCAGTTGGCTACAGAAATGAAATAGGTCATTGTCGCTATTTGGGATTCACATTGTTATAACTATATAGCAATGGTCCGTCCATCCATGCATTATTTTAGTGATGGTGAGAAAATGATCACTCTCCACCAGCAAGGTTAGCTAGCTGTCAAACCGATGCTGTCAGCTGTCAAAGCTCCTGCCCTGCCCAGTTTCTCCCTAAACACTCCCGTATCCAATCCAATCCCGCTATTACATGGAGAAGGCGGGTGTTGGAATGACATTCAACCAAACGCTACCCTGCATTCACCCCTTTTCATGTTGATCGGGGAAGGAAGGGTTCAGCCAGCTAGCCTCCTAGCTAGCCATCCGTCCAGGAAGACGGGTCCAATTCTAAGCTAGCTAGCTAGCTAGTTTGCTACTAAAATCTAGTGGGAAAATGGCGGCGGGTAACGTCAACCCGTTTAATCTGAGCGATTCTGACGATGAGGCAGAGCAGAGAGCAGAGGACGGGGTTGACATCGAAAAGAGCCCTAGCGATGGAGCGCCAGGCCCCCTGTCCAACAACCCATTCTCCCCGCAAGCGGACGCCGAGGCCCCGGGCCTTTTAGTGTCCAGCACCCGGACCAGCCCCAGTGTGGAAGGCATCTCGGTATCGGCCTCAGCTGCCGCTATGGCAGAGACCCGGGTATCCGTAGATGTGATCGCCGCTCAGCTAATACGGGATCATTACATCCTCACGGCCCTTGAGTTTCATACCGAACTGTTGGAGTCAGGGAGGGAGCTTCCGCGGTTGCGTGATTATTTCTCCAACCCGGGCAACTTCGAGAGGCAAACCGGCACTCCGCCCGCTTGTAAAGACCAAGGACTGGGGCCAGGGGGACCGCTAAGTAAGTAGCTAGCTAGCTAGCTATTAGTTAACCTTACTAGCTAACAACCCAATGCGTTATGATGTAGCTATCTGTGTGTGCTAGTTCGCTTCCTGACAGTATTATTATTCAATGGGGAAACAATGCTGGTAGAGTAACGTTATAGCCAGTAGTCTACTGCTCGCACTGTGCTTATCAGCCAACATTGGGCTGGTTATACAGAATAAACGAAATTCGATACGATACCTGTCTTTCTCTCCAACTGGCTAACAATGGAAACAACGGAAACTTCAACGTGATCATGATTATTCACTAATCATAGACAATTAGCGCACCTACCTTCGTTAACCTGCTGTGGGGTGAGTTTCTCCCCAGCCTATGTGCCAGCTGGCTTTGAACAGGTGCAACCAGAATAGTATTGACCATGTATAGCTGGCGACCTGAAAAGGCCTATCAGACATTCATGTGCAAATGATGCCTGGCACCTTCTTTATAGTGTAGTAATTAATATATTTGCATCATGCCATCATGTAGGCTGCTGCTAAAGGTGGCTATACATGGCGCTGTGCTACTCCAACACTAACTAGGCCTGTCTCTCTAACTGCCTTTAGCTGTCTGTAGGCCTAGATGGTGGACTTAGGCATATTGATCATTGTTAGAGCCATCATTACATTGGTATTACACAGTGGTACATGGTATTATAACTCCTCTCTGTGTTCATTCAGCATGACAATGGTAGAATAGTTGGCTACAGTACATAATAAATCCACCTGGCCTACAGGTTGTAAGGAATTATTCCTAGAAGTTGAAGAGGAGAGTGTAGGGTCAATGGGTAGATAGAGGTGTGTCTCCTGTGGTATTTGCCCCCTTCCCCCTTCTACGGCATTGATTTGAGACACACAACACAAATAGTACGCTGACACAAATGAGCTCCTAGAGTGTGCAGCTCTCCTTATCTTTTTCAAATTGGTGCACCACCACGACTGCTACTGCAACATCAAACCACACATTCAACTGCCCCAAATCTTAAGGGAATGGGTTCTTTGACATTTCCATCACTGAACACAGGAATGCATGTGTAGGCCTAGTTCAGATCTGTGTATTCTGTGTTCTACTGTTGCAGGTACAATCAAGGTGTGTGACCTAATTAGCAATTTTGCATCCCTTTCTACTACTAAAAGCTACGATAAGAACAGTGGCCTGAGCTGTGTAAACTACATTTCCATGATTGTGTGACGTGCCTCCCACTTTCCTTCCTACCTGATCTAACACAACTGGATAGATGAATGCAGGGGTTCCGTTACAAAGCCTTCACCAGCCCAGTCATGTGAGGTCAGTGATAAGGCTGTCTTGGGAGGGAGGAAGGATGCTTGTCATGATATAATTATTTAAATTAATGTACCTAATAGCCTCTATCTATAGCTGCCATTGTTCAGCGCATGGCTAGGCCTAATTGCTTCTGTCTGTCTGGCGCCTCGCCGGTTGTTGTGGAGCTTGAGGACTAAGGTATCCCAGGGGGCATTGCTCTCTACGGATGGGAGGGGGCTTGGCAAAAGGCCTCAGAACAGCAGTGGCATATGGCACTACAGGCAGCCACACCCAGTGTTTCCCTATATGCATTTAGCAGAGAGGCACACATAAAAAAATTTTATCAGGTAGATGTATGCCCCCAGGATGAATTTTTTTGTGGGGTAAGGGGGGGGTTAGAAGGATTACTTTATCCTATCCCAGGTGTTCCTTAAAGAGGTGGGGTTTCAAATGTCTCCGGAAGGTGGTGAGTGACTCCGCTGTCCTGGCGTCGTGAGGGAGCTTGTTCCACCATTGGGGTGCCAGAGCAGCGAACAGTTTTGACTGGGCTGAGCGGGAACTGTGCTTCCGCAGAGGTAGGGGAGCCAGCAGGCCAGAGGTGGATGAACGCAATGCCCTCGTTTGGGTGTAGGGACTGATCAGAGCCTGAAGGTACGGAGGTGCCGTTCCCCTCACAGCTCCGTAGGCAAGCACCATGGTCTTGTAACAGATGCGAGCTTCAACTGGAAGCCAGTGTAGTGTGCGGAGGAGCGGGGTGACGTGAGAGAACTTGGGAAGGTTGAACACCAGACGGGCTGCGGCATTCTGGATGAGTTGTAGGGGTTTAATGGCACAGGCAGGGAGCCCAGCCAACAGCGAGTTGCAGTAATCCAGACGGGAGATGACAAGTGCCTGGATTAGGACCTGTGCCGCTTCCTGTGTAAGGCAGGGTCGTACTCTCCGAATGTTGTAGAGCATGAACCTGCAGGATCGGGTCACCGCCTTGATGTTAGCGGAGAACGACAGGGTGTTGTCCAGGGTCACGCCAAGGCTCTTCGCACTCTGGGAGGAGGACACAACAGAGTTGTCAACCGTGATGGCGAGGTCATGGAACGGGCAGTCCTTCCCCGGGAGGAAGAGCAGCTCCATCTTGCCAAGGTTCAGCTTGAGGTGGTGATCCGTCATCCATACTGATATGTCTGCCAGACATGCAGAGATGCGATTCGCCACCTGGTTATCAGAAGGGGGAAAGGAGAAGATTAGTTGTGTGTCGTCTGCGTAGCAATGATAGGAGAGGCCATGTGAGGATATGACAGAGCCAAGTGACTTGGTGTATATAGCGAGAATAGGAGAGGGCCCAGAACTGAGCCCTGGGGGACACCAGTGGTGAGAGCACGTTGTGCGGAGAGACAGCTTCTCGCCACGCCACTTGGTAGGAGCGACCGGTCAGGTAGGACGCAATCCAAGAGTGAGCCGCGCCGGAGATGCCCAGCTCGGAGAGGGTGGAGAGGAGGATCTGATGGTTCACAGTATCAAAGGCAGGATGCTGAGGAACTCAGCCTGTCCTATGTTGTGTTAATTTCACTGATAAACAGGAAAAGAGATGAGAGAGGGGGGCAGCTTGAGGGTCTGTCCCTACTAGAGACAGTAGGTCTACAGCCCAGGGTGGGTTTCCTTGCCAATGTCCCCTCTGCTTGCTCTTTCCAGGTTTTGGTCAGGACTGTACACAAATACAATGACATTGATTTGTTAATGTGGGGTTTAAGATCCAGTAGTAGAACTAAAGAAGTGGCAGTTGATGTTTTAACATTGAATGTTAGAAACTCCATTTGATGCCACATCATTTAAAACTAATAGGTGTCATGCACCACGTCGGGAGCGTATGGAAAAATATAGGAAAAGGTTTTTAGTGGTCACTGGGTAAAGAAGCTGTCTCACACAGGCCTAGGCTAGGCATCAAAATGGTCACTTGTTGCTGTTAGCACTCCCATAATATTATGATCTGGCTAGATTTCTGTCACCACCCTGCTAATTTAACAGACTTAGCAGCAAGCATGCTACACTGGTCACCTGCAGCAGGCCTCTCACTGCACAACTCAACACCATAACCCACTGAGCTGAAGCCTAAGCATTATACCTAATTCCAGGAGCTAATACAAGTCTTCAGGTTCTGAAGACTCAGGGGGTGGTTAGGCTATTCATCGAGCAAGAATAGCTGGACGAGCCACCATCCATTTGCACAATGCTCCTCTCGCCCACTCTCTCTCTCGCCCTCTCTACCCAGCTCATTGTTTTCTCCTCTGTAGCTCGCTGATTAGCATCTCGCTACAGTCTGCTTGTTCAACTCCCAGTTCAATCAGAGACTAAGGTGTTAGCATTAGCGCTCCATTTTAGCTAGCTACTCTGTTCCTTGAAAGACTTAGCTAAGGGCTATCCTACTACCCTGCTCTCTTTGGCACTAGCAGGCACACGCAGGCAAGCACACACTTGCTCACACAGATCAAGAAGAACACACCCTTAATCGGTTAGAAGAAATCACTCACATAAACATGCACGCAGTCAGAAGAAAACACACAGACACAGATTTGCTGCAGGGCTGTGAGATGCTGATTAATCACACTGTGGGACGTTTGGCTCTGCTCAACCTGTTTCTGTTCTGGCCTGTCTGAGCTCCTGCTCATCTCTACCTTTTATGTGTGTGTGTGTGTGTGTGTGTGTGTGTGTGTGTGTGTGAGTGAGAGAACGGGTGTGTGTGCACATGCACATCTCAGTGTGTAGGCCTACACTGTCTGTGTACCTGATCATCCATGCTGTAGAACACATCTATTGTTATATTGAGTCTGTTTTGAGACTTTATTTGAACAGGGAGTCCCATTGAGACCAAGGTCTCTTTCGCAAAGGAGCCCTGCATACACACAATTTACAAAATACAATATGTGTCACTGTTCTTCACGTCCCTGTCAGTGGGTATAGAGGTGAGGAGTCTCCTGTAGAGTCAGACAGCTGTTGGGCCAGCCAGGCCTAGAACCATATATAGAGCTTGAATAAGCCTACATCACACACACACACACACACACACTGTCTTTGATATGAGTGAATTGCAGGGAGGGAGGGAGGAGCAGTGCAGTGTAATCACCTGGACTTGGAACATCCCCTCTGGTTTGGTAAGGAGAGGAAGAGGGGTAGGCCTTAGGGAAGAAAAGCCAACTACCCTACTCTGCACTACCATACAATCCCTACTCATTACAGGGTAATTCAGTCTTAGTCTCAAAATGAATGGTCATCTCTCCCTTTACTTTCGCTATGCTATCTGTGTTGAGATGGGAGTGAATGGCAGGCTATATAGTTGGACAGGCATATGAGGTTACTAGAAGGAAAGCTAACTCTGTCACTCACTGAAACAATAGTTATAAAATGGTCCTTATCACATTCTACATCTAGATCTACATTTCCATTGTTTAGGTATGTTTCTGAAACCAGGGTGATCTATTGCATAGAAAACTAACCGGTTTGGGTGTTGAGTCTACCCCCATGTTCTCTCCTGTCTACACATATAGTGTTTGGTTTATATTCTGTTATGATTTCTTCCAAGCTGTTGTTTATAGTCAAGGTGATGAGGTGAATACTGTAATAATCACTGGACGCTCTGTTAATGAATATGCTGTTTACCATTGATTGATTCATTGATTGATTCATTGACAGCGCTCTGTCTCTCTCCCATCAGACCGAGCGGGCAGCATCAGCACATTGGACTCTCTAGACTTCGCTCGTTACTCTGACGACGGGAACCGGGAGTCGGACGAGAGGGTGGCAGGTAAGACGAGGCGTACCTGTGATGTCCTGACCGGGCGGAGACTGAGAGACGGACATGAAGAAGGAGAGAAACAGAGAAAAGGGAGACAGACAACAGACAGAGAAGAGCAGGGGAATGAAGAGACAGAGACAGCAGAGTATACAGGACCTTTCCTTGTCCTTTATGATGTCGAGGTGTAACTACAGCCCTTTATAATGTCACAGAGTAACTACAGCCCTTTATGATGTCACAGTGTAACTACAACCCTTTATGATGTCACAGTGTAACTACAACCCTTTATGATGTCACAGTGTAACTACAGCTCTTTATGACGTCACAGTACACACCCAGCCCTTGATGTCATAATGTAAATCCAGCCCTTTATGATGCCATAGTAGTACTCCAACCCTTTATGATGTCACTGTAAATCCAGCCATTTATGATGCCATAGTAGTACTCCAGCCCTTTATGATCTCACGGTGTACATCCAGCCATTTATGTCACAGTAGAACTCCAGCCCTTTAGGATGCCACATTAACATTTATGGCATCATTAGGCCACACCAGCCCTGTAGACTTCACTGATGATGACTATGGTATCACTATGGTTCCATTCCAGATTTACCTACCCATTCAAATATCCCTGTTTAACCTACCTAAGCCTTCCATGGGCCTTTCTAGTATGTCTACAGCTCAGAGAGATTTACCTCCATGTTCCTCTTACTAAGCCTTCCTGGTTTACATAAAGCAGCAAATGTAATTGAGACAGTGTTATTTTCCCTCACAGGACCTGTCAGTGTCACTGGATGTTGTGAAATTGCACACTTAAAAAAAAAAAAAAAGCTGTTCTCACAACACCCACCAGCTAATCTTTGCTGAATACGTTAAAGATCAGAGGATGAACTGAATACGTTAAAGATCAGAGAGGATGAACTGAATATGTTAAAGTGCAGAGAGAATGAAATGAATACGTTAAAGATCAGAGAGGAGGAAATTAATACATTAAAGATCAGCGAGGATGAAATGAATACGTAAAATATCAGAGAGGATTAACTGACCAAGACGACGAGTAGAGGACCAAGGTATCCATCCAGGAGGGGCTATACTACACAGACCTCTCTGTTTGTTTTCTACATTTAGCCAGACAGGATGTGATGACTAGAGACCAGTACTGTGAATAAGATGCAAATTACTATAACTGGAATACTGATAACTGGACACTCTGCTCCACATAGGAGCTCATCTTTTTATGTGACTGTTAATTGGCCTGTTGTGTTTTATTTTCTGAATGCCAAAATGCCAAATGTCAATTCCAACCCTTTAGCTTTGTAAGATGAAAGTTCTGGACAATTCTCCAGGAACCATGCAGCAGAGCAAGCCTGTGGTCCCTTCTTCACAACCACAGACCCTCTACTCCTCCATCCTGCCATCCCTCCATCCTGCCCTCCCTCCATCCCTCCATCCTGCCCTCTCTCCATCCCTCCATCCTGCCCTCCCTCCATCCCTCCATCCTGCCCTCCCTCCATCCCTCCATCCTGCCCTCCCTCCATCCCTCCATCCTGCCCTCCCTCCATCCCTCCAATTTGGCATCTCCTCCTCCCTAAACCTGCCTCTCCTCCGTCGTCCCAACATGTCGCCCCCAGCTGTCTGACTCTGGGTTTTCTGGCTGTTCTGATCAAACCCTGGCCCAATACTGGACATCCCTCCATCCAGGCTAGCAGCTCTCCTCTTTTTTCCCCCCTTTTTTTCTTCTTCTTTTTTTGGGGGGGGTTCTTCAGTTTTTTCTCCATTTTGTTGTCTTTTGTTGCGTCCTGTGTACTCTTGACCTGCAGTGGGAAGTATTGTCTGGACCTCGTTAACTAGGACAGAATTGAACAGCCACTGAGTCCGACTGCTGAAGCGGCAGATCTTCAGTTCACAGCCATGCAACATCTCCTCTCTGCTCGCCATTGCTTCTCTTCCTCCCGTGTGGTTTTCTTCAATGTGTCTGAAGAGCAACCTGTGGAGTATTTCCCTGCTCATGCACTTGTTATTTGATTGAATCTCACTACTGTAGTCATTGATAGACTTCTTACATGAGGTTTTAGAGCCCTCTTAATGTAGCATACTGTAATTACAATCCATATGTTAGTTTTTCTCCTGTATGTAAGTAGCGGCTATAGTATCCACTCCTATGCTTAGGCCTAATCATATACTGTATTAAAACACAGAACATTTGACCAACCACAAATCAAAAAGTGCCACTTCAAATTTGAGCAGAGTCTAATGTTTTGCATAGCCTGGAACTCACTTTTTTATCTATTGATTGTACAATCCCTGGTCAGACAGCTATTAGCATATTATTTAGGCTGCATTCCATTTAGTGGTTTCATCTCTCTGTCTCACTCCTGTCTATACTGATCTTAAACAACTGGAAAGGTGAAAGCAGATTCATAGAAGGTATCCTCCACATTGCTTTTACCTATCCTGGGTTTTCAGATCGGTGCAAAGGAGATGAGGAGAGGTAGCTGCTTGACATTCTTTCGATGCACCCTTAGACACTTAGACACTATTCCTTAGTCAGCTATCCCAGGATCCTCTGCTGCATGCGTTCATTAGACCCCATAGTTTGCATGTCTCCTGTTTTCAAAACAATTTTTGTTTGTTTGTTTCATTTTTCATGGCCATGTTTTTGTTTGTTTGTTCCCACTCCTTGGTTGGATGCACTTCCTTCCTGTGTGTTGTGATGTCACTTCCTGTCCAGTGCTGGAGTTTGAGCTACGGAAAGCCAAGGAGACCATTCAGGCTCTACGCACCAACTTGACTCAGGCAGCAGGTGGCGTACTTAACACTTCTACTCCTCCATTTCATCCCTCTCTCGTCTCTCTCTTTCTAAGGAGATTCTCTCTAGCTCCTCCCCTGTTTTACTGAAGGGTGGAAGGGTTCATCTGTTCTGTTGCTTTATTGTCTTTCTAGAGAGCGACACTCAGGAGAGAAACAAGAACTACAGTTCACATCCTGAGACTCAGGTAGGCTGGACACTCTCCTATACAGTGCTAGTAACTGTATGCAGTTCACTTGTGGAGTACCACTGCAGCAAATACACAATGTTTCTTAAAAAACACTGTTTGTTGAGAAACTTGACTTTTCAAGTTGATTCATGGTTTATTTCCCTCTGTCCTCTTCCCCAGGAACCTATCCGCCCACTAGAGAAGCGAGCCTTAAATTTCCTTGTGAATGAATATTTATTAAAGAATGAATACAAACTGTCGGCCATCACGTTCTCTGATGAAAATGATGACCAGGTAATGTTTGTTTCTTTGAGTTGTTGGCCTGAACATTTTACAACTAGAACATTTAGTGCTGCACAAAATGCTATATAGTAAACGTAATCGTGATCCCATCTTTTTTTGTCGTTCAGGACTTTGAGTTGTGGGACGACGTGGGCCTGAACATTCCAAAGCCTCCCGACCTATTACAGATCTACAGGAACTGTGGCTCCGCCCTCCCGTCGCCACGGGATACCGTGGACGTAGCCGTGGGGGTGGAGTCAGGCGAACTCACTGGGAACTACATTACCCAGAAATCGGATCTCTTACAGCAGGTAGGCGAGAGAGAGAGAGAGAGAAATTGTGGGTGTGTGCATTTGTGTTCTGCAGTGATGTGACTTGGAAACTAAACAAGCCACTCAGAATGTTTACATGCCAGTGTGATTTTGGGTACAGAGCTTATTGATTTAGTCTACACACCTTTTCTCCATTGGCAATGTATACTAAAATCCTCTCCTCTCTCTCTCTGTCTCTGTCTCTCTGTCTGTGGCTTCTCTCTGTCTCTTTTCTCTCTTTCTCTCCTCTCTCTCTCTCTTCTTCAGCAGCAGACGGAGGTAGTTGAGGAGTTGGAGTATCAGATTAGTCTACTGAACGAGGAGAAACAGAGTCTGGCTGACCAGATCAAGAAACTACAGAGGTGTGTGTGTGTGTGCGTTGGGAGAGGATGGGGTAATGGCTTTAGACTACCCTATGTGGTCACAGGTAGATGCTAATTAAAAATGTTACTGCCACAACATGTGACCTTTACCCTTTGAACTGGCATTTTCATCAGTCAGCTCTCTGTCCACCCAGGGCCTATTCAGTTGGCTGCAATCCATCAGAACTTTACAGCTATTCTGAAATTATTTGTTTTCTGTCCTCTCTTCTCCAGTGAGATCCAAAGCCTGAGAAGGACAGTGTCACCCCCTCCTCCTGACCAGGGCTCACAGCCCAACACCCCCTCCTCCTCCACCATCCCTCCCCAGCCCCCCCTGGAAAACGGTCAGTACCTGGATATCAGGGGCGCCTCAGAACCTGACAACCCCCCCACTGAGAGCAACCCCTCCACTCAGACTGTCAGTAACCCTACACACACCTCTTCACAACCCCATGCCAAGCTAAAGAGCAGAGGGATGGTGGTGTTTGACCAGCCCAACAGGTGAGTCTGAAAATAAAATTTATTTACTCAGTATGATCAGTAGATGGAGCCAGTGGTCCGTAATAAACAGTCTGATTCTCCCTCAGCTTGACTGGAATGAGCTTCTTGATTCCTGTTCACTCTCACTCTCGTCTTTTTGTCATTTCTTGTCTACAGGAAGTTGTCCCCGGCATTCCAGCAGGCCCTGCTGTCCTTCTGTAAGATGTCAGCTGACAGTCGTCTGGGGGCAGAGGTCAGAGGTCACCCCTAATCACGGTCACATGACCATAGTGTCAGATATCTATGTCTTATAAGTATAGTATAATACTACTGAAACCATTTGAATACACAGTCCTCAGAGCAGTGACATATCAAAAAGTATCATCTGCATCTCTCTCTTCCCCCCCCCCCCCTCCCCCATCTCTCTCTCTAGGTGTCGAGGATAGCAGACAATGAGGAGAGTGTGATGCTGATGTTGGGTCGCTGTCTTCCTCACATCGTCCCCAATGTCCTCCTGGCCAAACGAGAGGTACCTCCCTCCTCTCCCCCCTCCTCACCCCTCTCCCCCATCCTCCCATCAACACGGTCTTCTTTCTGTCTTCAGTTTGGAATTCAACGTCTGACTCCACAGTTTTTTCACCGGTGCTCATCTCTCATCTCTCCTTCTCCCTTTCCTTCACTTTTTTTGTCCTTTCACTCTCTCACTCACTCTCTCGCTCTGTGCATGCCTCTCTGCTCCTAGAGAATGGTTGCACACCTGTGCCAGGTAAGTTAGACGCCCCCACATCTGCATGACCTCACTTGACCTCACACCCAGGTGTAACACAGACCCACGCCACAGGCTATAACCACCCAGTCTCTCATCTGATTGGCTAGTTATTCAAACTCGAGCAAGACAAAGTCATGGTAGAATTTGGATAATTTATGAAAACACTTAGGTTAGGGGTATTGTTAGTTTTAGTCATTAAGATTGCATCTGTGGTTGTGGTCTGTATAGTGGACTGTTTTACCTCTCTTACCCTGTGTGTTCTCACCTTGCTCCTTTCTGATTGGTTCCCAATAGCACACATTCTTCTCATTGAGTGATTCTTTAATCTCTGATTGGCTGAAACGGTGGCCAATCAGAGCTGATTGAACGACTGTGTGCATTTTGTCTAATTTCACGAAACATTTGTATTTGATTTATAAACTAATTGAAGTGCATTGTGTAACAGACATGCAGTGTAACTGACTAACCTATTAGAAAAACGCTATCTGGCGTTGCTGTAAAGTAAGTCATCACTCTTAATGGTAAATGCTGATGGTTTCTTTCCGTGCATTAGTCTACAGCATGTTTAAAGAGCTAGTGTGGTGAGCTAGGTTTGGAATTGTGTGTGTTTTTGTGTGTAACAGTGTGGTCTGTGTGAGGGAGTGCTAGGGAGAGTCAGGTGGGCTCACCACACTGTATGTGATTTGTATATCACAGTTGTGGTTTTAATGATCTACTGACAGTTCTGAAGAATTCCTGCCCAAATCTAGGGAAAACAAAGTGGAGGAGAAGTAAAGAGAGATTGTCTTGTTCTGCCTCCGGGCGGGAATGGACTTTGTTCTGCGACTGTTAGGCAGACAGAATCAACACACACACACCTTTGTGCTCCTACTGTTTGTAAGTCACCTACTGCCAGCTCAAAGACACACCTTAGTTCTTAACTCTACAGACTATGGACTAGGAACAATAGACGTTTGACTTTGATGACTGACTGAATGAGTGAACAGCAAAACAGTAAAAACCTGCCTGCCACCTGTCGCCTATACTATCAATGATCATAAATCATTATAGTCTTATGGCAGACAGACCAAGCCTACTCTAAGATACTGCCCAATACCTGTATGGGCTTCTGGAGAACCAGGACCATAAAGAGAGTCAACAATCCCACTTCCTTTTTTCTCTGTTTGAGGTTTAATGACTACCTGATCTACCTGGCAGAGAGCCAATTATACCATGACATTCGGGGGTCTCTATTTTGTATTGGCCTAATAGTAAAGACAAGTCGTTTAACGGTACAAATGTTTTACCGGTCCTTTTTAATGTGGCATGAACAACCAGTCATGATGTTTTAATCTTATTGTTAAACAAATCTGTGCACGTTTGTCCACACAAATAATTCCAGCATCCAAACAGAGCACTGTGCCTCTGCTATTTGATGAATGAAAAGATACATATTTTACAAAGCACCAAATAGTTTAATGACATTTGGCAATTGTCATTAAGCCTACAGTCTTGTAGCCTGAATTACAACATGTTACCATGGTGTCACTGCTATAGTTGCTACTTGGCCTCTGCAGGTCTAAACATGTTACCATGGTGTCACTCTGCTGTAGGTCCTAGTTGGACACCCCTGGTCTAAACGTGTTACCATGGTGTCACTCTGCTATAGGTCCTAGTTGGACACCCCTGGTCTAAACGTGTTACCATGGTGTCACTCTGCTATAGGTCCTAGTTGGACACCCCTGGTCTAAACGTGTTACCATGGTGTCACTCTGCTATAGGTCCTAGTTGGACACCCCTGGTCTAAACGTGTTACCATGGTGTCACTCTGCTATAGGTCCTAGTTGGACACCCCTGGTCTAAACGTGTTACCATGGTGTCACTCTGCTATAGGTCCTAGTTGGACACCCCTGGTCTAAACGTGTTACCATGGTGTCACTCTGCTATAGGTCCTAGTTGGACACCCCTGGTCTAAACGTGTTACCATGGTGTCACTCTGCTATAGGTCCTAGTTGGACACCCCTGGTCTAAACGTGTTACCATGGTGTCACTCTGCTATAGATCCTAGTTGGCCATCTCTGGTCTAAACATGGTAGTACCATGGCGTACCCCTGGCCGCTCTACCTACCCACATGTTGACCCAACGTTTTTCCTTGGAACAGATCTGACTGTCGCTTGGTTCTGGAATAGAACAACGTCAGATAGGGTTCACTGAAGAAAAAGTCATAGAAGTTTACGCTTTCTCTTTCCTCAGAAGTAAATATCTGAAACAAAATAACAAACTTTGATGGTAACAGCTTGTTGACCTTTACCTTTTAATGTCCCATTCCTTCTTTTAACGCTTGTGCCACTTGCAATATTTAATTTAAAAAAGAAACATACATGTTGGGGAAGTTGTTTACTTAACACTGCCCAAGCATCTGTTCTTTAGCTTTTAAAAATATTTTCTCTAACATTTGGTGAAAGCATAATCAGAATACTTATTGTCAGTGCCATATATGTCTCTGGTGGTTGTGTTGTATGTGAAGCACGTAATATATTTTATTTGAATCAATGACAGTTGTACTCACCATCTACAGACATCCAGCATACATTCACTGAGTGACTCATTTCAGGTCTCCCCCTCCCAAGCCTCTCTTTGGTTGGGCTTGGTTGTTCTGCCAACATTCAACTTTGGGTTTGTTTCGTATGCCAACATTCAGCAGGAAAATATGAAACCTTCCTGGAAAACCCTGCTGGTTAAAAAGAAAATACATATTTTGAACTGTGTTTTTAATAGTGTATCCTTTCTCTCTAATTTGGTTGTGTGTGAGGCAGGAAGTTTGAGCTAACCACAGTTTGGCCACGAGGCAGTATGAAAGGCCCCACCTCGGCCTGGGACTACGCTTTAGTTTTAGTTCTCTCTCTCTCCAGGCTGGCTCTCGCATGAACTTCATATGAACTTTACTGTTCATAAAGGAACTTGATGTAAACCAGGGGGTATCAGTCATTCAGATTAGAAAACCATGAGACATTGTCATCATGATACATAGATGTATATAACAGCACATTGTTTCATTTGACCCTCTTCCTGTTTCTGTTGGTGGTGGTGTTGTCCTCTCTCCTACCCATAACCCCCACCCACCCACCCCTGCCTGCAAACCCTTTCTGTGCTGTGAATGCCCAAAGAGCCACAAACCCAAGCTGATCTCCCTCTTTTCATATCTGTCTCTCGCCATCCCTCTATCTCTCTCTAGGAGTTGATTCCTCTCATCCTGTGTACGGCGTGCCTCCACCCGGAGCCTAAAGAGAGAGACCAGCTCCTCCACATCCTCTTCAACCTCATCAAGAGACCTGACGACGAACAGAGGTGTGTGTGTGCGCGTGTCTGCGTGTGCGTGTGTGTTCTTATACTTAGCTGTTCTCTCTGTGTGTTTATGGGCTGATGATCAA
Source organism: Coregonus lavaretus (assembly GCF_964263955.1). Taxonomy (NCBI): domain Eukaryota; kingdom Metazoa; phylum Chordata; class Actinopteri; order Salmoniformes; family Salmonidae; genus Coregonus; species Coregonus lavaretus. Next base: position 13,591,929 of record NC_140021.1, on the reverse strand, counting down.
GGGTGATCTTGACGGTGTGTGTATATTGACTCCTGGTTGTGTTTGTAGGCAGATGATCCTAACAGGTTGTGTGGCGTTTGCCAGACATGTTGGTCCCACTAGAGTTGAGGCTGAACTCTTACCACAATGCTGGGAACAGGTAGCTACTCCTCTCTCCTTACTCCTTTTCTCTCTGTTTTTCTTTCTGAAAATATTCCTCATTTATGGGGTTTTCTTCATGTGTGTAAAGTGTTGATACACAAACAATTATCTGTTACTATGGATACGACCAATATTTTGGGCCATAGGTCCAATAATATCCCAATAAAGACTCAGAATCTCATGTTGTCTCTTTCTTTCTCTGTGTCCCCCTCACCCCATCCTCCTCTTTCTCTCCTTTCCCTCATTAATATCGCTCTCTCTCTTTCTCTTCTCTATCTCTCTTATTCTCTCTCTCTCTCCAGATCAACCATAAGTATCCAGAGAGGAGGTTGTTGGTAGCAGAGGCCTGTGGTGCCTTAGCACCTTACCTGCCTGTAAGACTCTCTCACACACACACACACACACACACACACACTTGCTAGTGATGCGTAAGTTGACTCATAACCCTCAGTCCCCGCTGTTATATCCGCGGGGCGGGCGGGTTTAGGGGTCATTCAATATTGTGTGGATGAAGGGCGGGTGGGTGGCTGGCAGGTTGAATAAAGAGAAAACATAAAGAGAGTTGAAAATAAAGACATTGGAGGGCCAGAAAAGTCATGTTTGGGATAGATTTGGTGAAGTGGTAAAAGAGGATGATAGCAGTGTCAGCTATGTTATGTGTGATTATTGTGAGGCGCTATACAAATTTGACATTCACAAGATGGGGACTTGAAATAGGCCTATGGCACGTCAAGGGAACTGTAGCCTACTGTTCAGATGGGTTAAATGGAAACTGAAATCTGGACACTGACTGTTTGATTATACACCAAATGTAGGCTAAATTGTGACTTTCTTTCAGCATCTTGAGAGAATGTGAATGTGCGGTTAGATACTGTCTGTAAAGGTGCTATCTTTATCAGCATCATAAAAGCTGATAGTATTTCAACCACATAAAATATGCATCCAAGCCGAACTGAAATCTTATCAGAAACATGTTGGGTCATTTTCACAGCTTTAAATTTCCTTACAACTGGTGAAACATATGTCATTTTAAAGTTTTGCACAGAAAATTGTTCCCTTTTTTTTTTGTAATTGCATTTTCTCCCCAGTCCCTAAACGTCTTTGCTCTGCGAAAGAATCAGAGATGACAGAGAACTTTAGCGATGTCAACTATATTGAAGCATTCATTCTATTGATTTATGACATTATTCTGGTGAGCAAGGGTTTATTTAGTCTTCTAAGGCAACATGTAATGACAGAAGAGAAGCTGCATGTATCTAATTATTGACAAGTTGACTAACAAACAGCCTATCAAAATGTTGGAAATTATAAGCAGAAACATCTCTAAATCAGGCAAAAATAAATCCTGCATCCCCTGTCCAAAAATCGTTCTTAGCGGGTTAGGGTCGGGTGCGGGTCTAGGGCTGTGGCGGTCATGACATTTTGTCAGCCGTGATTGTCAATCAAATAACTGCCGGTCTCACGGTAATTGACCGTTAATTAACATAAAAACATTTAGCATCTCCTGGCTTTCACACATAGCCTACAAGCCACTGATGCAGACCTTTGGAGCATCTACATTTTAAAAAGTCAAAAAAATCAATTTAATATAGCTACACTACCACAATAAATCCATGACTTATTTTAGACCGGTCTAAAGAAACATGATAGGAAGAAAATGTAGTCTATTTCAGAAGAACAGAATAGCATACTCTGAGTTGTCCTTATGTTAGGCCCTGATCTGGCTATGCCATATGGGTGTGGGCTACACTAGTTAATATAGCAAACAAGATTTGCTTAGAATTCCGTGGCATTATTTTATATTATTTTATAGTATGAAGAATAGAACAGTTGAACATAGCTGAATTAAATAGAAAGCATGTTTTCTCCAAACGATTTCTGAGGGAGTGCGCACATGCAGCTAGCTATTCTGTGTTGAGCTGTTAACAAAGAAATAAGTCCTCCTGTGGTCGTAATGCCCCTAAAAAAATCCATGCCTTTTGCGGCCAGTGGCCGTTCTGCCCTTGGGCTGAATGTAATAATTATAATTCCCTTCTCCCAGCTGCGTGTTCCGAAGCACCTCTCACTCACATGGCTCTCTCAGATATCTAAATTCTTCTGTGCGAGAAATAAATATTCCAAACATAGTCTGGGACAGTTGTGGGATGCGATAGATCCCAAATTAATATAACCACTCGCATCAAAAAACATTTTAAAAGCAATGAGGCTGATGCAACGGATCAAACTATTAGGCTATTTCTTCACATTATAAGCGCAGTGATGCGCACACAGTGGTAGGCTATAAGCATGAATGTTCCAAAATGCAATCAATTATCGGGAAAACACTATTCTCAAAAGTGACAACAACTGTGATTATGCATGTAATGCTTTATTTTAAAGGAGCATATTTATGGTGAAAATAATCTTCCCCAAACATGAAACTCACACGCTGCCTATGTATGCCAGTTAGGCTCTACACCGGTTGTAAAGCGGATTCATGTGCTTAATTTTAAGAAGTTATTTGGCCACTTTAGTATTGATACAAACCTTATCTAAACATATAGGCCTATTGGCTAGGCCTAATGATGTGTGCAACTATGATTTAGTATTGATACAAACCTTATCTAAACATATAGGCCTGTTGGCTAGGCCTAATGATGTGTGCAACTATGATTTGAAAAAGTCGAGAAAAAAAGGCATGCACTGTTTCTTCCCTTACAGCACACAAGCTGGGAATCATTCACAAGTGATAATATATCATTCACAAGTGATAGGCTAATATTGTCACTCATCAGACTATTCTTAATTTAATCTTGTCTTTACATATACAGTACCAGTCAAAATTTGGACACACCTACTCTACTCATTCAAGGTTTTTCTTAATTTTTACTATTGTCTACATTGTAGAATAATAGTGAAGACATCAAAACTACGAAATAACACATATGGAATCATGTAGTAACCAAAAAAGTGTTAAACAAATCAAAATATATTTTATATTTGAGATTCTTCAAATAGCCACCCTTTGCCTTGATGACAGCTTTGCACACTCTTGGCATTCTCTCAACCAGCTTCACCTGGAATGCTTTCCCAACAGTCTTGAAGGAGTTCCCACATATGCTGAGAACTTGTTGGCTGCTTTTCCTTCACTCTGCCGTCCGACTCATCCCAAACCATCTCAATTGGGTTGAGGTCGGGGGATTGCGTAGGCCAGGTCATCTGATGCAGCACTCCATCACTCTCCTTCTTGGTCAAATAGCCCTTACACAGCCTGGAGGTGTGTTTTGGGTCATTGTCCTGTTGAAAAACAAATGATAGTCCCACTTAGCCCAAACCAGATGGGATGGCGTATCGCTGCAGAATGCTGTGGTAGCCATGCTGGTTAAGTGTGCCTTGAATTCTAAATAAATCACAGACAGTGTCACCAGCAAAGCACCTCCACCGGTCTAATGTCCATTGCTCGTGTTTCTTGGCCCAAGCAGGTCTCTTCTTATTATTGGTGTCCTTTAGTAGTGGTTTCTTTGCAGCAATTCGACCATGAAGGCCTGATTCACACAGTCCCCTCTGAACAGTTGATGTTGAGATGTGTCTGTGACTTACATTTATTTGGGCTGCAATTTCTGAGGCTGGTAACTCTAATGAACTTATCCTCTGCAGCAGAGGTAACTCTGGGTCTTCCATTCCTGTGGCGGTCCTCATGAGAGCCAGTTTCATCATAGCGCTTGATGGTTTTTGCGACTGCACTTGAATAAACTTTTTGAAAGTTCTTGAAATGTTCCATATTGACTGACGTTCATGTCTTAAAGTAAGCTCTGTGGAGTGTATGGCTTAAAGTGGTCCTATGGACAGATACTCCAATCTCCGCTGTGGAGCTTTGCAGCTCCTTCAGGGTTATCTTTGGTCTCTTTGTTGCCTCTCTGATTAATGCCCTCCTTGCCTGGTCCGTGAGTTTTGGTGGGCGGCCCTCTCTTGGCAGGTTTGTTGTGGTGCCATATTCTTTCCATTTTTTATAATGGATTTAATGGTGCTCCGTGGGATGTTAAAAGTTTCGGATATTTTTTTATAACCCAACCCTGATCTGTACTTCTCCACATCTTTGTCCCTGACCTGTTTGGAGAGCTCCTTGGTTTTCATGGTGCCGCTTGCTTGGTGGTGCCCCTTGCTTAGTGGTGTTGCAGACTCTGGGGCCTTTCAGAACAGGTGTATATATACTGAGATCATGTGACACTTAGATTGCACACAGGTGGACTTTATTTAACTAATTATGTGACTTCTGAAGGTAATTGGTTGCACCAGATCTTATTTAGGGGCTTCATAGCAAAGGGGGTGAATACATATGCACGCACCACTTTTCCGTTATTTATTTTTTAGAATTTTTTAAAACAAGTTATTTTTTTCATTTCACTTCACCAATTTGGACTATTTTGTGTATGTCCATTACATGAAATCCAAATAAAAATCCATTTAAATTACAGGTTGTAATGCAACAAAATAGGAAAAAAGCCAAGGGGGATGAATATTTTTGCAAGGCACTGTACACAAACACCTGTACACACATCTTTCATCACATCTTATCCACCTGTAAGAGACTTGGCTACACCTGTGTGATTGTGTGTGTGTTCTAACTCTGTCTGTGTGTGTGTGTGTGTGTGTTAACAGAAGGAGATCCGTAGTTCCCTGGTGTTGTCCATGCTGCAGCAGATGCTGGCTGAAGACAAGGCAGACATGGTCAGAGAGGCTGTGGTCAAAAGCCTCGCTATCATCATGGGATACATCGACGACCCTGACAAGTACTCCCAGGTGTGTGTGCGTGCATGCGTGTTAGAAAGGCTTTCTGACCATTCTTGTGTTTGTTTGTGTTGAATGTGGTCGTGTTATACTGACTGTGGTTGTGTTCATGCTGCCGTCAGGGTTTCGAGCTGATGTTGCTGTCCCTTGGTGACCCATCCGAGAGGGTGGTCAGTGCTATCCACCAGGTGTTCATCCCAGCATTCGCTGCCTGGACCACAGAGCTGGGAAACCTCCAGACCACTCTCATCCCCTCTCTACTGGCCCGCATAGAGAAACTACTCAAGGTAGGTAGACCCACAGGGCTTTGTTTATTTGGTATATGTAAGAAAAGCTTTGCTTTTGATCCCAATGGTGACACTAACATTCTAGAATCTAGGTATAGAAGTGAACACTCTAACTGCCCTCTCTCGCTCCTTCCCTCTCTCTCCTTCTCTATCTCTCCTTCATCTCCTCCCTCTCTCACCTCCCTCTCTCTCCTTTCCTCTCCCTCCCCCTCTCTCTCTTTCTCTCTCTCTCCTTCCCTCTCTCTATCTCTCCTTCATCTCCTCCCTCCCTCTCTCACCCCCCTCTCCCTCCCCCTCTCTCTCTTTCTCTCTCCCCTCCCTCTGTCCTTCTCTCCAGCAGGGTGAACATGGTCTTGATGAACACAAGCTCCACATGTTCCTGTCTGCCCTCCAGTCTCTCATCCCTCCTCTGTTCTCTGTGGTGATTCAGAACGCTCCCTTCACACACAGAGTTAACCTGCAAGGAGACATCCCCCCCATAGAGGGTAGGAAGCACAATCGGTGACCAGTAACCTTGCTATATTCTGACTACAATATTCTCCCAAAATCTCTAGTATTTTCCTTCCCTGAACTTTAACCCCAACCTCTGACCTCTGTTTGACCCCTCAGTGACGCGGTTCCCTCGGCCGGCGTCTCCTCTGCAGGATGTAGCGACTATCGTGGGCAGCCGGGAGACGCTGAGCGCCCTCCTCATCCTGTATGATTACCAGCTAGAACATGAAGGCACTACAGGCTGGGACAGTCTGCTATGGGTGGTCAACCAACTGTGAGTGGTCTATACAGGACACACATTCACACACACACAGCCACACACTAACTCCTGACGCCCTCTCCTCTCTCTCTAGTCTTCCCCAGCTGATAGAGATAGTAGGTCGTATTAACGTAACCTCCACTACGTGTGTCCATGAGTTCTCACGTTTCTTCTGGAGACTCTGTCGCACGTTTGGCAAGATCTTCACTAACACTAAGGTAAGAGTATACTGTAGGCCTTGTGCCGGAAAGAATCTGCGCTGTTTTATTAATTTCAATGGTGCAGACTATAGCAGTCTCTCTTTCTTTCAGGTAAAACCACAGTTCCAAGAGATCCTACGGCTCTCTGAAGAGAATGTGGGTAGGTGGAAGACACACACACACACACACACACACACACACACACACTAACCTACACACACACACACCCACACACACCTACACACACACACACACACACACACACAGTAGGATTTTAAAGTTAAAAGTTAAAACAGGCGTGTGGTCAGATATCTCTGCCAAGAGTTTTAGTTTGTTGTTGTGGTTTGTGTGAAGTGTTTGTGTCAGGCCTTGTGTGCCTGCCAACTATTCTCTGTTTTATAAGCTCACTGAACTGGAAATCAGTTACATGGTCATATGTCAATTTCTCATTTTTTCTCTAATCTATTGTGTTTTCTGTTTCTCCTAGATGCTTTAACTGGGAATGGTATTCTGACCAAGGCTACTGTCCCCATCTATGCTACAGGAGTACTGACATGCTACAATCAGGTAAACATGTCTGTCATTGGGACAGTCTGTTGATACTCAGCATATAATGTTTGTATTAATAATGTATGTATTATATAGTGTGTACATTATATAATGTGTGTATTATATAATGTGTGTTAATAATGTGTGTATTATATGTGTGTATTATAATGTGTGTATTAAAAAAGTGTGTTAATGTATTAATAATGTTTGTATTATATAATGTGTGTATTAATAATGTGTGTATTATATAATGTGTGTATGAATAATGTATGTATTAATATATTAATAATGTGTGTATTATATAATGTGTGTATTATATAACATCTGTATTAATAATGCGTGCGTGTGTGTGTGTGTGTAATATGTGTGTTTCCTGCAGGATGATGATCGTAAGCTGCTTGTTGGTTTTCTAGAGGACGTCATGATGACACTGTCTCTCTCTCATGCCCCCCTGGACAGCCTCAAAGCCTCCTTTGTGGAGCTGGGGTAACACACACACACACACACACACACACACACACACACAGACACACACAAGTAAGAATGAATGGGCAACAATCACCTAATAAACTGTTTACTGTTACTTACTTGGATCTCCTTCTCCGTCTCTCTCCACCTCCCTCTCTCTCTATACCCCCCCCCCCCCTCCATCTCTCTCTCTTTGTCTCTCCACCCCCCTTTATCTCTCTCTCTCTCTCTCTCCCGCTCTCTCTCTCCTCTTTCCTCTCTCTCAGGGCTAACCCAGTGTACCATGAGTTGTTACTGACAGTCCTGTGGTACGGAGTGGTCCATACCTCCGCTCTGGTCCGCTGTACCGCCGCACGGATGTTTGAGGTCCGACGCCCTGCCACAACACGCCACACTCAACACTTTCACACACACACACACACACACACATTCGCTCACTAAATAACATGCTTTATAGTCTAGTGGCTAATGTCAGACGATATAAGAATGACACTGTATTTTGTTTGATGTATGTTGTATCTAAAAATGTTTATTGAGACCTGTTTTGTCATGGACTAGAAGTAGTTTTCTTGCTGATTTAATCTTACAGTTTTAATAAGTAAGGATTGTTGGAACACTGACTGAATTGTAAAGGTTTTTGTGTTGTATTATGCAAACTATACTGGTTTGAAATGCCTCCCTATGTCTTTCCCCTGATGCAGCCTCTGCTTGTTATTGCCTGCCCCCTCTATGGCCTGATTCCATTTAGATCCCTAGCCCCTTCCCAGAGCCCCTACCCCTTCATTGTGAACACCAAAGAGGTAGGAGCTAGGGAAAAGCATTGGATCGAAATGGAATCAGGCCTACATAAAATACACTTATGGTGAGGAGGAGGTGTTGTAGCACTATCCCCCTTCACTGTCATAGTGGTATAGACATCCCCCTTCACTGTCATAGTGGTATAGACATCCCCCTTCACTGTCATAGTGGTATAGACATCCCACTTCACTGTCATAGGGGTATAGACATCCCACTTCACTGTCATAGGGGTATAGACATCCCCCTTCACTGTCATAGTGGTATAGACATCCCCATTCACTGTCATAGTCGTATAGATATCCCACTTCACTGTCATAGTGGTATAGACATCCCACTTCACTGTCATAGTCGTATAGATATCCCACTTCACTGTCATAGTGGTATAGACATCCCCCTTCACTGTCATAGTGGTATAGACATCCCCCTTCACTGTCATAGTGGTATAGACATCCCACTTCACTGTCATAGGGGTATAGACATCCCCCTTCACTGTCATAGTGGTATAGACATCCCACTTCACTGTCATAGGGGTATAGACATCCCCCTTCACTGTCATAGTGGTATAGACATCCCACTTCACTGTCATAGGGGTATAGATATCCCCCTTCACTGTCATAGTGGTATAGACATCCCCCTTCACTGTCATAGTGGTATAGACATCCCACTTCACTGTCATAGGGGTATAGACATCCCCCTTCACTGTCATAGTGGTATAGACATCCCACTTCACTGTCATAGGGGTATAGATATCCCACTTCACTGTCATAGTGGTATAGACATCCCCCTTCACTGTCATAGTGGTATAGACATCCCACTTCACTGTCATAGTGGTATAGACATCCCACTTCACTGTCATAGGGGTATAGATATCCCACTTCACTGTCATAGTGGTATAGACATTCCCCTTCACTGTCATAGTCGTATAGACATTCCCATTCACTGTCATAGTCGTATAGATATCCCACTTCACTGTCATAGTGGTATAGACATTCCCATTCACTGTCATAGTCGTATAGACATCCCCCTTCATTGTCAGTGGTATAGACATCCCCCTCCTCCCCTTCACTGTCATAGAGGTATAGACACCCTCCTCCCCCCTTCACTGTCATAGTGGTATAGACACATAACCCCCCTATCACCATCTCATAGTGGTATATCCCTCCCTACCATTATCTGCAGGCTAGGCAGAAGTTGCCCCTAACCACAGATCTAGGATCAGATCCCTCTGCCCCCAGTCCTAAACATGACTATTAGGGCATGAACAAAGATCTGACTCTGGACCACTGGTTAGGGGGTAACTTCTACCAACTCTGTTCAGCAGCTCTGTTTGCTTGGCTTCTCACTTATTATCAGTTTTTCTTTTTTTTGTTTACGTGTGTGTGTGTGTTTACATGTGGGCTTGCGCGTGCGTAACATGCGTACCTACCTTGGCGCTGCTGCTACTTCTTGTCGTTGTATATCACTTTCTTTCTTTCTTTCTTTCTTTCTTTTTGTTTTCCTTTTTCCCCCTCCTCCCTCTCTCGGCGTGTTGCCATGACACTGCTGGCTCTGTCCATGCCCCGCCCCTGGGCTGTGACATCACTGTGACCTCACGGATGTGTTGTCCAATCAGCTGCTGGTGAAGGGGGTGAATGAGACGCTGGTGGCTCAGAGGGTGGTGCCCGCTCTCATCACGCTCTCCAGCGACCCTGAGATGTAAGTGTCTCCTGCTGCCTCGTCTGGCCACCTCGACCCCTCCTCGAACCTCGCAGGAAGAACCCTAACCTCTATGATGAGGAGATATATTGAATAACACCAGATCTTTCAGGACTGTAGTTGTTATGGAAACATACAACCCTTGTTAAAGGAGTCAATGATTTGACTTAGGAATTTTTTCTCAAAACTCAGGGACAATGAGGCTTTGCAACATGAATCAATTCCAAAGTAGGTGCTTTCTCTAAATGGTGTATCTTTATGGTAGTTGCCCTGTCTGTGCTCCTAGATGGTTCAAGGTCTCTCTGACTCTGGGTAAAAGTCTTCTTTGGGCTTTCTTCCTGTAGAGGTTGAGGTGCGGTCAATGCGGTTCTGTGTTTACTGTCACTAACACCAGGCATCATCAGTGTGCGACACTAACCCACACCCCGCTAGTCACTATATAACCATGCTTGAAAGGACAGAAGTATGATGCTTTCTAAACACTAACCCAAACCCTTACCTCTAACCTTAATCGTAACTAGTCCTCAATTAAGACAAAATATGTAATGTACTTGCTCATCAGTTCTGACAATATAGGTCATTTTGTCCTTTCTGGCATGATCTACCCAATCATGTTCATCGCATCATCAGTCTGCTACACTACCCCAACTCGCGCTCTGATTGGCTGCATGTGGAAAACATCCCAGCATGCTCAGCTGTAATGCCTTACCCCCCCTCCCCCTTCCTCCTCCTCACCCCCCTTTTAGCAGATCCTCCCTAACCCTCCAACCCTCAGGTCCTGGATGATTGTCTTCACCCCTACCTCACTCTTCCTCCCTCCTAACCTCTTCCTCTCTCTCTCCCTCCCTCCTAACCTCTTCCTCTCTCTCTCTCTCTCCCTCCCTCCTAACCTCTTCCTCTCTCTCTCTCCCTCCCTCCTAACCTCTTCCTCTCTCTCTCTCTCTCTCTCTCTCCCTCCCTCCTAACCTCTTCCTCTCTCTCTCTCTCTCTCCCTCCCTCCTAACCTCTTCCTCTCTCTCTCTCCCTCCCTCCTAACCTCTTCCTCTCTCTCCCTCCCTCCTAACCTCTTCCTCTCTCTCTCTCTCCCTCCCTCCTAACCTCTTCCTCTCTCTCTCTCTCCCTCCCTCCTAACCTCTTCCTCTCTCTCTCTCCCTCCCTCCTAACCTCTTCCTCTCTCTCTCCCTCCCTCCCTCCTAACCTCTTCCTCTCTCTCTCCCTCTCTCCCTCCTAACCTCTTCCTCTCTCCCTCCCTCCTAACCTCTTCCTCTCTCCCTCCCTCCTAACCTCTTCCTCTCTCCCTCCCTCCTAACTGTTTCCAGTTGATTCTGCGAGGCATGTCAGAGGCTTTAATAGACCGCCGGGTGGCCCCGGCTCTTATAACACTGTGCAGTGGCCCTGAATTGTGAGTCAACGAAGATGAGACGTTTCCTCTCCTCCTCTCTCTATCCCTCCTTCCTCAGCATCCTCTTGGTTCTATTTAGTGTATTATATTATTTAAATCCATACGGACACTGGAATGATCTAACATCACCATTAACATTGGCATTAACATACATGATACACACTGATGATTGGTTGGTGTTGGTCAGTTTTATATTGTTATCTTCTGAGCTGCATCTTGTAGTTTTAATAAAGCAGAGACCTGGTTCTATTCTAACTCCTGTCTGGGTTATAGTTCAGTCAGGATATCTACTATCCCTGCCTTTGGCACCATCATGGAGACGGTGACACAAAAAGAGGTACGAACATGCAGATTTGCGTATATGCACATACTACACACTCGCATTAAACAAGTCTGGGTTGTATGATTGAGCACAGGTGTTTTTAGTATTGTGGTATCGTATCCGTGTGTATAAGGGGGAGTATCCATGTTGGCATACATGCATGTATTAATGTGTGTGTGTGTCCCAGCTGTTGGAGCGTGTGAAGATGCAGCTAGCGTCGTTCCTGGAAGACCCACAGTACCAGGACCAACACTCTCTACACATGGAGATTATCAGGACCTTTGGACGGGTCGGACCCAACGCTGAGCCACGCTTCAGAGACGAGTGTCAGTACTACTGATAACACACACCACTTAACCACGCTTCACAGACGAGTGTCAGTACTATCACACACACACACACTAATGCAAAGGCACACTAAAACAAGAGCGCAGACACGCACACATGGACTCAAATCCACACACACATACTCAGTGATATTGTCTGTGTTTTCTGTCTTCCAGTTGTGCTGCCTCACCTCCACAAGCTAGCGTTGGGTAACAACGTCCAGGCTACAGAGAGTAAGAGGATAGACATCGCTACTCAGCTGTTTGAGGCCTACAGCGCTCTCTCCTGCTGTTGTATCCTTCACCCAACACTGACGTTTGTGTGTGGATGTGCGTGTTGTTGTGTGTGTCAAATAAAATGTATTCGTCACATACAGCAGGTATAAAAGGTGCAGCGAAATGCTTGTGCTAGCTCCCTCAACAATGCAGTACATGAATCAATAATAACAATGAAATGAGTCAAGTCAAAAATAACAAGTCATAGAAGAGGTACTATGCATAGTAATAATGCACTGTATGTACAATTATAAAGTGGGTAGTGGAATCAATATTATATAATAGAACAGCAGCTTTGTCTGCCTGTATGAGTTGTGTGTGTGTTTATGGGTGTTTGTGTGTAAGGGTTGGCTGTGTGGGTAGTCAGTGAAAATAATTTCCAACGTGCATATAGTCTCTCCGGTGCAAATACTCTGTAAGGTGCAGGTCTGTGCAGGGAGACAACTAGGTTTAGCTTTTCAGCAGTCTGATGGCCTGGTGGTAGATGCTGTCTTGGAGCCTGTTGGTCCGAGACCTGATACTCCGATACAGCTTGCCAGATGGTAACAGAGTGAACAGTCCGTGGCTCAGGTGACTGGAGTCCTTAACGGACTTTTGGGCCTTCCTCAGACACCGCCTGGTGTAGAAGTCCTAGAGGGCAGGGAGCTCACCCCCCAGTGATGTATTGGGCCGTCCGCATCACCCTCTGTAGAGCCTTGCGGTTGAGGGGGATGCAGTTGCCATACCAGGCGGTGATGCAGCCGGTCAAGATGCTCTCAATGGTGCAGCTGTAGAACTTCTTTAGGATCCGAGGGCCCATGCCGAATTTCTTCAGGTGCCTGTGGTTGAAGAGGCTGTGCTGCGCCTTCTTCACCACTGTGGTGTGATTGGACCATGTCAGGTTCTCTGTGATGTGCACACCGTGGAAACTTGTTACCCTCTCCACTGCAGCCCTGTTGATGACAATAGGGGCGTTCCCTGTAGTCCTCGATCTGCTCCATGGTGATCAGCTGTGTGTGTGTGTGTTCCCTGCTACTGTGTCCTTCACTTACAGAACTTACCTCACCCTTTATTAATGGTTGAGGCAAACAGCTACATATTAATGAGTTGTGTCAAGAGGCCTTTAAAAGGAAAAGCTAAAAGAGGGCAATAGTTCATGAACTGCTTTTTAAATGTGTCCAACTAGCGGTATGTACTTATTAAGACCTTTCAAGAACTGTACCCAGAGCAGTGTGTTGGCTTGGCTAGGGTTCAGGGGAGAGGTTTTATTTGACTTTCATAGCTGTACATGTGTTTATGAAATGGTTGCCTGTCCTGCTGGTGAGTTGAGAAAGGAAAATAAACTAGAGAGAGAGAGAGAGAGAGAGAGAGAGAGAGAGAGAGAGAGAGAGAGAGAGAGAGAGAGAGAGAGAGAGAGAGAGAGAGAGAGAGAGAGAGAGAGAGAGAGAGAGAGAGAGAGAGAGAGAGAGAGAGAGAGAGAGAGAGAGAGAGAGAGAGAGAGAGAGAGAGAGAGAGAGAGAGAGAGAGAGAGAGAGAGAGAGAGAGAGAGAGAGAGAGAGAGAGAGAGAGAGAGAGAGAGAGAGAGAGAGAGAGAGAGAGAGAGAGAGAGAGAGAGAGAGAGAGAGAGAGAGAGAGAGAGAGAGAGAGAGAGAGAGAGAGAGAGAGAGAGAGAGAGAGAGAGAGAGAGAGAGAGAGAGAGAGAGAGAGAGAGAGAGAGAGAGAGAGAGAGAGAGAGAGAGAGAGAGAGAGAGAGAGAGAGAGAGAGAGAGAGAGAGAGAGAGAGAGAGTACTGTGGCCCTCGGTAATGTAGTCATAATAACCTCACTAATCTTACTTACTTGTTTTTCAACTCTGTGTTATAATATTAATTCAGTCACCACGGTTCAGTAGTCTTTAACTCTGTGGTGGTGTTTGGTTGTCCGGTAAGTGTTTGCTTAAACTTTGTGTTAGTGTTTGGTTGTCCGCTCCTTGACGTCCTGCTCCAGTCATCTCAGAGGAGCTGATGGTGAATCACTTCCTGCCTGGCCTGAGGTGTCTGAGGACCGACATGGAACAGCTATCTCCTGAACACGAGGTACACACACACACACACACTGACCACACAGTAGCTCTCCCAAACTACATCAAATGACCTGTTTCCCATGCCAGCTAAAGACCAGCTGATCCCATGTCCCAGACCACTTACCACACAGCGTGGAGGGAAACTTACCAGGCATACTTTCCACAGCACAGCAGTCTTAACTGGTATATTTTATGCTGTGTGTCTCCTGTCCTGTTGCAGGTGATTCTGAGCTCCATGATCAAGGAGGGGGAGATGAAGGTAGAGAACAGAGGGATCGGACAGGCCGAGGGGTGAGTACTAACACACCCCAGTAAATCAGAGCCCATGTGTCTGTGTGCTGTGTCTGTGTGTATGTCGGAGCATTCAAAATAAACACACACAAACAAAACTCTCCTAGCCTTTATCCGCTGGTTTTCATCCCACACCATGAGTGCTGTTGACTTGCTGACCCTCTGGAAGCCTGGCTGCATAAACAGTAGATCATCTTGGAAACTACAGCCTTTAGATTCAGGACAGTGGTGAGGGAGGGAGGTTAGGGGGAGGAGAGAATAGAGCCTGTAAAGAGCATTGGGACCCAGCCATAGTGTGGGTGAGAGAGGGAGGGGAGGTAAGGGAGTAGAGGGAATCAACTATTAAAGACTGTTGGACCACAGCCCATAGTGTGGCTGTCTTTGGGAGAAGTTTCTCCATCTTGTGGACATGTGTTTCTGCCTCATTAAATGTGTGTGTGTGTGTGTGAGGCTGTAGCCTAGCAACACACAGTCACACACCCCAATGATTTTCTGCCTTAGTCGTATTGAGTCTTGTTTTGAGGTTGTTGTTTTTCTCATCATGTTTAATTATAACTTTAGAATCTCTGTCATCATCATCATGCACATTGTTAGAGACAAGAGATGGGTCTGTTTTAGACTTAAAGCATCTGTCAACAACCATGTTACTACACTACGCCACTCAACTCCAGCATTTTACATAACTTTAATTTGACTACTGACCATATTTGTTCCCCTACAGTTCTTTATCTGCTGTTGTTCAACCAGAGTTAGCCAGAGAGGGAAGAAGAGGAACTATCCTAACTGTCAGTCAGTAGAGAACAGAAGAGACTGTTACTGTTAACACTTAGGAAACAGCTTTTACAATTACCTGTCCAGATATATGGACAGAGAGACTGAGACAAGAGCAGAACAAAGCAAACAAATTAGCATCTTGCATCTGACAGTTAACAACAGACTGTCAATCACTCTTAACTGTATGTTTAGGGAGAGAGCGGGAGAAAGATTGTAGAGATTATAGGGAAATATTCTGGATGAATGATTTGTATACAGATTATTGTTGTACAGGCTATATAAAATACAGTATGTGCCATTCTATAGGCTATATAATATATCCCATTCTACAGTATTATCATCAATACCCTGTGTAGCCCCTGTGTAGCTCAGTTGGTAGAGCATGGCGTTTGCAACGCCAGAGTTGTGGGTTCGTTTCCCACGGGGGACCAGTATAAAAAAAAAAGACAAAATTATGTACTCACTAACTGTAAGTCGCTCTGGATAAGAGTGTCTGCTAAATGACTAAAATGTCAAATGTAATATAACCCATATATACACTCAGTGGACAGTTTATTAGGTACACCACCCCGTTCACAAAAATGGTCACGTGGCTTGTTACAGTGGGGGAAAAAAGTATTTAGTCAGCCACCAATTGTGCAAGTTCTCCCACTTAAAAAGATGAGAGAGGCCTGTAATTTTTTTGTTGGCAATGAAACAGGTCAAACGTTTTCTGTAAGTCTTCACAAGGTTTTCACACACTGTTGCTGGTATTTTGGCCCATTCCTCCATGCAGATCTCCTCTAGAGCAGTGATGTTTTGGGGCTGTCGCTGGGCAACACGGACTTTCAACTCCCTCTAAAGATTTTCTATGGGGTTGAGATCTGGAGACTGGCTAGGCCACTCCAGGACCTTGAAATGCTTCTTACGAAGCCACTCCTTCGTTGCCCGGGCGGTGTGTTTGGGATCATTGTCATGCTGAAAGACCCAGCCACGTTTCATCTTCAATGCCCTTGCTGATGGAAGGAGGTTTTCACTCAAATTCTCACGTTACATGGCCCCATTCATTCTTTCCTTTACACGGATCAGTCGTCCTGGTCCCTTTGCAGAAAAACAGCCCCAAAGCATGATGTTTCCACCCCCATGCTTCACAGTAGGTATGGTGTTCTTTGGATGCAACTCCGCATTCTTTGTCCTCCAAACACAACGAGTTGAGTTTTTACCAAAAAGTTCTATTTTGGTTTCATCTGACCATATGACATTCTCCCAATCCTCTTCTGGATCATCCAAATGCACTCTAGCAAACTTCAGACGGGCCTGGACATGTACTGGCTTAAGCAGGGGGACACGTCTGGCACTGCAGGATTTGAGTCCCTGGCGACGTAGTGTGTTACTGATGGTAGGCTTTGTTACTTTGGTCCCAGCTCTCTGCAGGTCATTCACTAGGTCCCCCCGTGTGGTTCTGGGATTTTTGCTCACCGTTCTTGTGATCATTTTGACCCCACGGGGTGAGATCTTGCGTGGAGCCCCAGATCGAGGGAGATTATCAGTGGTCTTGTATGTCTTCCATTTCCTAATAATTGCTCCCACAGTTGATTTCTTCAAACCAAGCTGCTTACCTATTGCAGATTCAGTCTTCCCAGCCTGGTGCAGGTCTACAATTTTGTTTCTGGTGTCATTTGACAGCTCTTTGGTCTTGGCCATAGTGGAGTTTGGAGTGTGACTGTTTGAGGTTGTGGACAGGTGTCTTTTATACTGATAACAAGTTCAAACAGGTGCCATTAATACAGGTAACGAGTGGAGGACAGAAGAGCCTCTTAAAGAAGAAGTTACAGGTCTGTGAGAGCCAGAAATCTTGCTTGTTTGTAGGTGACCAAATACTTATTTTCCACCATAATTTGCAAATAAATTCATAAAAAATCCTACAATGTGATTTTCTGGAGAAAAAAATTCTCAATTTGTCTGTCATAGTTGACGTGTACCTATGATGAAAATTACAGGCCTCTCTCATCTTTTTAAGTGGGAGAACTTGCACAATTGGTGGCTGACTAAATACTTTTTTCCCCCACTGTATATAAAGCACGCAGACAGGCATCGAGGCATTCCGTTACTGTTCTATTGAACATTAGAATGGGCAAAATGAGTGACCTAAGCGTCGGTGCCAGCCGCACCGGTTCCAGTATCTCAGAAACGGCCGGCCTCCTGGGCTTTTCACGCACGACAGTGTCTAGGATTTACAGGTATGGTACAACAAACAAAAAACATCCAGTCAGTGGCAGTCCTGTGGGCGAAAACAGCTCATTGATGAGAGAGGTCAAAGGAGAATGGCAAGAATCGTGCAAGCTAACAGGTGGGCCACAAACAGACAAATAACGGTGCAGTACAACAGTGGTGTGCAGAACGGCATCTCGTAACGCATAACTTGTGGGCCCTTGTGAAGGATGGGCTATTGCAGCAGACTACCACACAGGGTTCCACTCCTATCAGCTAAAAACAAGAAGAAGCAGCTCCAGTGGGCACACGATCGCCAACACTGGACAATTGAGGAGTGGAAAAACATTGCCTGGTCTGACGAATCCCGGGTGCGTCATGCTGATGGCAGAGTCAGGATTTGGCGTAAGCAGCATGAGTCCATGGCCCCATCCTGCCTGGTGTCAACAGTACAGGCTGGTGTCGGTGGTGTAATGGTGTGGGGAATGTTTTCCTGGCACACGTCAGATCCCTTGATACCAATTGAGCAACGTTTTGAAGGCCACAGCGTATCTGAACATAGAATCCATGCCCTGAAGAATTCAGGCTGTTCTGGAGGCAAAGGGGTTCCAACCCGGTACTAGATAGGTGTACATAATAAACTGGCCACTGAGTGTAAATAGCTCCCTGTGTGAGGATGATGCTATGTCTAACCTCCTTTAATACATGTACACATTTACATTTTAGTGATTTAACAGACACTCTTATCCAGAACTACTTACTTAGTGCATTCATCTCAAGATAGCTAGGTGGGACAACCATATATCACAGTAGTAAGTACATTTTCCCTCAAAGTAGTTATCAGCAAAGTCAGTGCTAGTAGGAAAAGTCATGCTGGCCAACATGTGTTCATTGTGTTTCTGTTCCTGTAGCTCTGTGTCCATTGCTGCCAGTCTGGTTGGTGAAGACGCTAAAACCAAGTTCCTGAGTAAGATGGGTCAGCTGACCACGTCCGGTGCCATGCTGGCCAACGTCTTCCAGAGAAAGAAATGATCTATCCTTCCGCCGGCTGCCTGGGGCCCAGTGCACTACATATCCCATCAGCCTCCAGTGTCTGGGAGCACCGGCCCAGCCACCAGTGATAGGCCAGGTCAGGGTCTCTGTTCGAATACCTTCTAAATGCATCCTTCACTCCTCCCTGACTTGAAAGGGGAGAGCTATCTGGCTGAACCCTAGGAAGGGAGGGTGCGCTTTGAAGTATTCAATCAGGGCCAGGGTGTATATCAATACTCTGAAGTGACTTCCTCCGCTCGTCTCAAGGAGAGAAGACGAGATGAGTAGAGGAAGTCATTATAGACTATTGAGATGCACCCAACTGGGTTTGATTTAGAATTTTTGCTTGCGCCATGTCGGCACCAAAAGCTTTATGAATGTTGCAGTCCAGTCTAGTTAGAATGTTAGTGGCGTTCTATGTCAGAATGTGATTGTTCCGGAACCTTTTGGTGTCAACATGGAGAGGACTAGCTTACTAACTGACGTCTGTATGTTCATGGCTCTGGGGAATCGCCTACTTGAAGTCAAAATCGCCTGCCTTTATTTCGTTGTTGTTTTGATAGTCTCTATTTTATAACTTATTTATGTCTTAAGACTTTATTGGTCCAAAGAAATGTGCACATCACTTTATGATTATCTTCTCTTTATTCTGTGTATGTTGATGCAGAGTCGTCTTATTATATATGATGTACATGATCATCACTATTCATTGGCTTTGTTTGTTTCTGTTGGAAATGTCAAGATGAAGAGAACACTGATTCCCTCTCTCGATTCCTTCCTCCCTTCCTTCCTTCCCTGTCTCGTTCTGCCTCTGCGTGTTGGTTCTTATCTAAAGTGGCTGTTCTGATTTGGGTTTTGTTCTTTTCTCTTTGGATATGCTCTACAAGTAAATAACTGTATGATACACTGAAATGAAAAGGACTGTACCCATATTATTATGTACATTTGAAATTGGTGTCATGAAATAATAAAAGACGAAAGAAACAATTGTGTACTCATATACAGTGCATTCGGAAAGTATTCGGACCCCTTGACTTTTTCCACATTTTGTTACGTTACAGACTTATTCTAAAACGTTACAGACTTATTCTAAAAATCCCTCAACAATCTACACACAATACCCAGTAACAGATTTTTAGAAATGTTTGCAAATGTATTAAAAATAAAAAAACAGATATCACATTTACTTAAGTATTCAGACCCTTGACTCAGTACTTGAGTATTCGCTTGGGTATGACGCTACAAGCTTGGCACACCTGTATTTGGGGAGTTTCTCCCATTCTTCTCTGCAGATCCTCTCAAGCTCTGTCAGGTTGGATGGGGAGCGTTGCTGCACAGCTATTTTCAGGTCTCTCCAGAGATGTTCGATTGGGTTCGAGTCAGGGCTCTGGCTGGGCCACTCAAGGACATTCAGAGACTTGTCCCGGAGCCACTCCTGCGTTGTCTTGGCTGTGTGCTTAGGGTCGTTGTCCTCTTGGAAGGTGAACCTTCACCCCAGTCTGAGGTCCTGAGCACTCTGGAGCAGGTTTCCATCAAGGATCTCTCTGTACTTTGCTCCGTTCATCTTTCCCTCGATCCTGACTAGTCTACCAGTCACTGCCACCAGTCACTGCCACCACCATTCTTCACTGTAGGGATGGTGCCAGGTGTCCTCCAGACGTGACGCTTGGCATTCAGGCCAAAGAGTTCAATCTTGATTTCATCAGACCAGAGAATCTTGTTTCTCATGGTCTGAGTCCTTTAGGTGCCTTTTGGCTTCATGTGCCTTTTACTAAGGAGTGGCTTCCGTCTGGCCACTCTACCATAAAGGCCTGATTGGTGGAGTGCTGCAGAGATGGTTGTCCTTCTGGAAGGTTCTCCCATCTCCACAGAGGAACTCTGGAGCTCTGTCAGAGTGACCATCGGGTTCTTGGTCACCTCCCTGACCAAGGCCCTTCTCCCCTGATTGCTCAGTTTAGCCAGGCGGCCAGCTCTACGAAGAGTCTTGGTGGTTCCAAACTTCTTCCATTTAATAATGATGGAGGCCACGGTGTTCTTGAGGACCTTCAATGCTGCAGACATTTTTTGGTACCCTTCCCCAGATCTGTGCCTCGACACAATCCTGTCTCGGAGCTCTACGGACAATTACTTTGACCCCATGGCTTGGTTTTTGCTCTGACATGCACTGTCAACTGTGAGGCCTTATATAGATAGATGTGTGCCTTTCCAAATCATGTCCAATCAATTTAATTTACCACAGGTGGACTCCAAGTTGTAGACACATCTCAAGGATGATAAATGGAAACAGGATGCACCTGAGCTCAATTTCGAGTCTCATAGCAAAGGGTCTGAATACTTATGTAAATAAGGTATTTATATTTAATACATTTGCAAAAAATTCTAAAAATCTGTTTTCGCTTTGTCACTATGCTGTATTGTGTGTGTGTGTAGATTATTTAGGGGAAATACATATTTTATCGATTTTAGATAAGGCTGTAACGTAACAAAATGTGGAAAAAGTCAAGGGGTCTGAATACTTTCTACATGTACTGTGTACACCTGCCTCTGATGGTTATTGTGCGTGTGTGTAAAAACATCCACCATTGCCATACAATGCACAGCTCAAAGTTTCAGCAGGTGTTCAGAGTAGTAAAACTAAGCCGTTGGTAAATATACAGAATCCCCCCTCATCTGTCACACACCCACACACACACACACACACAGCCACTACTACTATAACTTCAAAGAGCGTTATGTCCCTTTGTCTGTCCAGGATTCCAAAGTTCAGTAGATGGGACAGACAGAGTTGCTGGCCTGTAGACTGGGTCAGAGCCATTACAAAGTCCTAGCTTGGGTATACAGTGTACTGTAGGGAGTGATGTGTGACGCTACGCCCTGTTCTGTCAATATATCACCCTGTCCCCACCCCTCCACAAAGAACAGAATTTGCATATTCACTTTAATATTTAACATTGTTACTGATTACTCACCAGGTTGACAAATAATGTATACATTTTAGGACCGTGTACTCTATGGGTAGGAATGGAACATAGTGGGAGCATGTTGGTATTTGTCAGCGTATAATAATAATACACTGAACAAAAATATAAATGCAACATGTAAAGTGTTGGTCCCATGTTTCATGAGATGAAATAAAAGATCCCAGAAATGTTCCATATGCACAAAAAGCTTATTTTCCTCAAATTTTGTGCACAAATTTGTTAGTGAGCATTTTATACTTTGTCAAGATAATCCATCCACCTGACAGGTGTGGCATATCAAGAAGCTGATTAAACAGCATGATCATTACACAGGTGCACCTTGTGCTGGGGATAATAAAAGGCCACTCAAAAATGTGCAGTTTTGTCATGCAACACAATGCCACAGATGTCTCAAGTTTTGAGGGAGCGTGCAATTGGCATGCTGACTGCAAGAATGTCTACCGGAGCTGTTGTCAGAGAATTTAATGTGAATTACTATAAGCCGCCTCCAACGTTGTTTTAGAGAATTTGGTAGTACGTGCAACCGGCCTCACAACCACAGACCGCATGTAACCCCAGCCCAGGACCTCCACATCTGGCTTCTTCACCTGCGGGATCGTCAGAGGTGGGGGAGTGGGGGTGCTGAGGAGTATTTCTGTCTGTAATAAAGCCTTCAGGTGGGTGGGCCTGGCTCCAAAGTGGGTGGGCCTATGCCCTCCCAGGCCCACCGATGGCTGCGCCCCTGCCTAGTCATGTGAAATCCATAGATTAGAGCCTAATGAATTTTTTTCAATTGACTGATTTCCTGATATGAATTGTAACTCAGCAAAATCTTTGAAATTGTTGCATGTTGCGTTTATATTTTTGTTCAGTATACATGGGATTTAAATAGCGCTTTTCAAAGACCCTAAGTCGCTTTACCATTGTAGAAATGAAAAGAAAAACAGGAGTCAAAACAAAACATCAGACTAAACAAAAACATGAATAAAGAGAGGGGTGGGCTCAAATAATGGAGAGAGTTTGATTTATCAGTGTATGGGGAGGGTTGGGATTTGGATACGAACCCTGTTTAGGGTAAAGGGCGGGATCGGGGTTAGGATACGAACCTGGTGTAGGGTAAGTGTTTGCGTTAGGTGCTGCTCAGTATGGTGAAGAGAGGAGTTTCTTTGTAGTGTATTTCTTTGCGTGTGTGTGTGAGAAAGAGAGAGTGTGTGGGTGATTTGCATGAGAGTTTAGCAATGTTTGCAGTGTGTCAGAAGAGGCTTTTAAGCCCAACTTTGGTGAATGATGACTTTCTTGGGGCCCTGTGTTTGTGGAAAGGGCCTCAATCGGGACTTCTTAGTCATACGACTGACTTTGGGCGAGTGTGTGCTGTGGTGACTCAGAAAATCATGTCTGTTTCCAAAGCAAGCAGCAGAAATGGTCTTCAAGTCTCAACCATGGGAACATGGTGCCTCTACTCTGCAGTTGTTACTGCTCTCCAGTGTGGCTGTGTGTGTGTGTGTGTGTGTGTGTGTGTGTGTGTGTGTGTGCCAGTGACACGACTGCAAACAGGATACGGAAGGAACCCTTTGAGCCGAGTCCAGTGCTGTGGTCACTTTTATGGCAGAAAACACACACACACACATTCAGTGTGTGGCAGACCACTAGAGAGCTTATTAATGGAATCCTTCCCAGACCTTTCCTCCTTTTCTGGTTGTCCGTGTTTTACTATCCCTTTATGAGTGGGTTGCCTGTAGAAGAAATTAGGGTGGGCGCAGGCTTATTTCTTGAACATGCATGACCAATGAATTATTTGCTTTTGCCTTTTGGGCAATGTTTAGCCTTGAACACACACACAGCCAGATGGCTCTGTGGCTTTAGCCATGTTTGGTGTCAGAGGCTAAATTGAAGCGTTGAACTGTTAGCGATATGTTCAGAGTTTAATGTTCAGAGTTTAAGTTGAGGCATTTCATTGCTACACTAGTCAGTTCCAGCTCCTAATTGCCCCTCTGCTAACTGTAGGGAGGCTCGCCACAAATATGCCTTGCTCAGCGGGAGCTTACGGGAATGGCTAGGGAGAGAGAGAGAGAGAGTGAGGGAGGAGGAGAGACAGAGAGAGGGGGGAGCAGAGTGAAAGACTTACATTGGCTCTAACTGAGAAAATAATACGTTATAATACATACATTTTAAACATGTACTTTTTTTTTAACTCTCATTATAAAGCTCTCATTAATGAAAGAGAGAAACTTTAGTGGCATAGAAAGACTGAGAACTTACATAAAAGTGTAGGCTCTATAACAGGAACAAGAGCAACAAATCATAATGTGTTTTCAAACATACACTGAACCAAAATATAAACGCAACATGCAACAATTTCAAAGATTTTACTGAGTTACAGTTCATATAAGGAAATCAGTAAATTGAAATAAATGCATTAATCTATGGATTTCACAACTGAAAATACAGATATGCATCTGTTGGTCACAGATACCTTAAAAACCAGTCAGTATCTGATATGACCAACATTTGCCTCATGCAGTGCGACACATCTCCTTCGCATAGAGTTGATCAGGCTGTTGATTGTGGCCTGTGGAATGTTGTCCCACTCCTCTTCAATGGCTGTGCGAAGTTGCTGGATATTGGCGGGAACTGGAACACGCTGTCGTTCACGTCGATTCAGAGCATCCCAAACATGCTCAATGGGTGACATGTCTGGTGAGTATGCAGGCCATGGAAGAACTGGGACATTTTCAGCTTCCAGCAATTGTGCACAGATCATTGCGACATGGGGCTGTGCATTATCATGTTGAAACATGCGGTAATAGCGATGGATGAATGGCACAACAATGGGCCTCAGGATCTTGTCACGGTATCTCTGTGCATTCAAATTGCCATCGATAAAATGCAATTGTGATCGTTGTCCGTAGTTTATGCCTGCCCATACCATAACCCCACTGGTCTCAGACAATCCTGCTGGTGAAGAAGCCAGATGTAGAGGTCCTGGGCTAGCATGGTTACACGTGGTCTGCAGTTGTGAGGCCGCTTGGACGTAATGCCAAATTCTCTAAAATGACGTTGGAGGCGGCTTATGGTAGAGAATTGTGTTGTGTGACAATACTGGACATTTTAGAGTGGCATTTTATTGTCCCCATCACAAGGTGCACCTTTGTAATGATCATGCTGTTTAATCAGCTTATTGATATGCCACACCTGTCAGGTGGATGGATTATCTTGGCAAAGGAGATGAAAACAAATTTGTGGAAAAAAATTGAGATAAATAAGGTTTTTGTGTGTATGGAAAATTTCTGGGATCTTTTATTTCAGCTCATGAAACATGGGTCCAACACTTTTCATGTTGCGTTTATATTTTTGTTCAGTATACATATACACTACCAGTCAAAAGTTTGGACACACCTACTCATTCAATGGATTTTCTTTATTTTTACTATTTTTTTACATTGTAGAATAATAGTGAAGACATCAAAACTATGAAATAACACATATGGAATCATATAGTAACCAAAAAAGTGTTAAACAAATCAACCAGCTTCATGAGGTAGGCACCTGGAATGCATTTCAATTAACAGGTGTGCCTTCTTAAAAGTTAATTTGTGGAATTTCTTTCCTTCTTAATGCGTTTGAGCCAATCAGTTGTGTTGTGATAAGGTAGGGGGGGTATACAGAAGATAGCCCTATTTGGTAAAAGACCAACTCCATATTATGGCAAGAACAGCTCAAATAAGCAAAGAGAAACGACAGTCCATCATTACTTTAAGACATGAAGGTCAGTCAATCTGGAAAATTTCAAGAACTTTGAAAGTTTCTTCAAGTGCAGTCGCAAAAACCATCAAGCGCTATGATGAAACTGGCTCTCATGAGGACCGCCACAGGAATGGAAGACCCAGAGTTTCCTCTGCTGCAGAGGATAAGTTCATTAGAGTTACCAGCCTCAGAAATTGCAGCCCAAATAAATTATTCACAGAGTTCAAGTAACAGACACATCTCAACATCAACTGTTCAGAGGGGACTGTGTGAATCAGGCCTTCATGGTCAAATTGCTGCAAAGAAACCACTACTAAAGGACACCAATAAGAAGAAGAGACCTGCTTGGGCCAAGAAACACGAGCAATGGACATTAGACCGGTGGAAATGTGTCCTTTGGTCTGGTGTCCAAATTTGAGATTTTTGGTTCCAACTGCCGTGTCTTTGTGAGACGCGGTGTGGGTGAACGGATGATCTCTGCATGTGTAGTTCCCACCGTAAAGCATGGAGGAGGAGGTGTTATGGTGTGGGGGTGCTTTGCTGGTGACACGGTCTGTGTTTAATTTAGAATTCAAGGCACACTTAACCAGCATGGCTACCACAGCATTCTGCAGCGATAAGCCATCCCATCTGGTTTGGGCTTAGTGGGACTATCATTTGTTTTTCAACAGGACAATGACCCAACACACCTCCAGGCTGTGTAAGGGCTATTTTACCAAGAAGGAGAGTGATGGAGTGCTACATCAGATTACCTGGCCTCCACAATCCCCTGACCTCAACCCAATTGAGATGGTTTGGGATGAGTTGGACCGCAGCGTAAAGGAAAAGCAGCCAACAAGTGCTCAGCATATGTGGGAACTCCTTCAAGACTGTTGGAAAAGCATTCCAGGAGAAGCTGGTTGAGAGAATGCCAAGAGTGTGCAAAGCTGTCATCAAGGCAAAGGGTGGCTATTTGAAGAATCTCAAATATAAAATATATTTTGATTTGTTTAACACTTTTTTGGTTACTACATGATTCCATATGTGTTATTTCATAGTAAAAAATAAAGAAAAACCCTTGAATGAGTATGTGTGTCCAAACTTTTGACTGGTGCTGTATATCTGTTTATTCACTGTGTGTTTGGATGTACTGTACAATTTCAGATATGACGTCACCGATGCAACACATCTCTGCTTCTTTGCATCATCGTTATCAGAAGCAAAATGTATGGTCTCTGTCACAGCTGAGGTGGTGAGCAGAGCTCTAGACTTAGCTCCAGTAGGTTCCGTTGTGTCACGGAAACCTGCAATGACAGAATTAGAACTCCAAAAATACCTGTCTGTTCTGTGTTCCTGGAACATGGAGTTCTATCAAGTTCCAGAGAATGCCTCCAGGAAATATTATCCCGCTCTCTCTCACCTAGTAAAAAAATAAGAAAAAATAAAGAAAACAAGAGCGTAAAGCCTCTGAATTTGCATGTGAGGTTATGCTTGTCCCTGGCAAGGGAGAGGAGAGAGTGGCGCAGAGCTGAGAAAAGGTGAAGAAAGCCTTCCTTCTAAAATAAAGTGACGGTTATGCAAATATTAAATTACACCTGAGGGCTTAGAATGGATGCAGGAGGAAGGGAGGGAAGAGGGGTAGGCAGGGGGAGCAAGGTAGAGAGGATAGATGAGGCTGTTACAGAGGATCCCCAAATACCACTCACCCATTTTGTTACATATAAGATACCAGCCAGCGTAGAAGGCAGGAGAGAGACAAGGGGAGCAGTAGCTGCCTAGTGGTGGCTATTCAGCAGCCTGATGGTCTGGGGGTAGAAGCTATTGGCCAGTCTCACAGTCTGACTAGGATCCTACAATGGCAATGAATATATTACAACATTCCTCACAGAATGTCATGTCAGTTTAAGACAGTAGAGAGGAAGAGACAAACTAGATTTAAACAATTATGTTCATTTAAATGGATAATATGGGTTCATTTACACTGTGAAACAACATTAGGGCCTACTTTAGGTGTGAGACTCACATTTACAGTATGTCTGAGGCAATCGACACCCACACACACATTATGTCTGAGGCAATCCAACACACACACACACTGATTATTTTCTTCAATGGCATGGGAGGAGTTTAGACTATGGGAGAATCTCAATTGTATACTCCTCGCGTCCTCTCTCCTTGTCTCCTCAAAACCCATTGGAGGAGAAGGTCAGAGAGGCGGGACATCTGGCTTTCTCATCCAATGGGTTTTGAGAAGGAGACGACGCGAGAGGACACGGTGAGAATGCAATTGAGATTGTCCCCAGCTCGCTCTCCCCTAGTCCTAGTAAATTTACTGTGTTTCCACCAGAGGCTGCTCACTCAAGAACGCGTGGGTGACACTAGAAGAGAGCAGAGCGTGCATTACCGGGCATGCGAAGCGAGAATGCCAGACTGGTTTGGAGGCGCCACACTGTATCCCCAAAGATCCCTATAATTACCGACAAAAACAGATATCCCTATAATTACCGACAAAAACCGTACCGGTTACTTTGATATCGACAATATCGATAATCCTAAATCTGTACAAGACAATTGGATTTCTTCTCTGATTTGTGTCTCTAGCAGGAGAGATGAGAGTTAACTTCCCTACCAGTTGGATATTTCAAGGCTGGGTCACCCATCTGGTTCTCACTCTGTGCGCACAGGTAAGTCATAGGCTACTCAAAAACTCATCGCATACATAAAAAAAAGTGCTGTATATAGATACTAGTTTTATTTAGTTGATGTATAGAGTTTTCTCTAGATCTAGAATAGGCCTTCATCTAGCCATTGTTATTGCTCTGGAGGAGTTGGAAGAAAAAATACATTAAAAGATTAGTTTATGCTTGAGCATCAAGTGGAAACATTTATGTTTGGGTCGTATCCATGCGCCCCCCGCCCTCTACCGGTACGGTAAACCACAGAAGCCGCGCTAGGCTTGATGCAGCTGGATGCACTCTTGCTGGCCTTAAGGTTGTTTTTACCGGACGTTCCCGTTTCGGCTCCAATATGTTGTGGGGGTGTTGTTTTGTTACAGTGTAAGTCAGGATCATGTGTCTGGGATTTAGGACGTTTTCTCTTCCGTCTTTCTCCCCATCCTACGGGTTTGTGTTGCAACTGTCTGAGGAATAGGCTGCATGTCAGATATTCCATTGAGAAATGCAGGACCTACAGTTGCCTTCAAGTAAATTGGCACCTTTGCACTTACCCCATTCATAGACGGCTACCTACCTTTAGGACCTATTGATGATAGTATCGTCTGGCCTGCGAAGTTTTGTTAAAAGCCCCGACGCTTGTTCTAAACGTACGGTTTTGGAAACAAAAGGAACGTATCTTTCATATCAGCCAGAAATAATTTTCCAAAAACAAAAGCTTAAATTACTACACACCTGTATAGGGTTAAGGTTCCCACATGGCCATATTCCCATGTTGCAGCGCTTGTTTGGTGAAAGAGGGAAGAGAGAGTGGACTACCTGTACTAATTAGCTAGGACTATCTGCGTTTCCAAACACCTGTGAGTAAGTCGGACACGCCACAAAAGTGTTGTCACTGAAAAATACTGTTGGCTGAAATTGTGTTACAACAGTGTACAGTAAGTGTGTATTTAGTATTTGTGGAATTATTTTGATCTGATGTGAAGGTAAAGGGCTTTATGTTTCTAGAACCTTACCACAATTGAGAATCGATTCAAGTTTAGATGGAGAATTTGGCTGTTTTGGCTGCCAGAGCCAATTCGCCTCTAAACAAAACATGTAAGGTTATTGGACAATAAGGAGTAACTTTAGGCTCCTTTAGTGCAGTTGTACACCAAACGTTTTTTGTAAATGTCAGTCTATTTGGCCTCAACTGTATACCATTTTTAAGTCACTGAGTTGTACATGTCCATCTTTTTAATGGCAAAGCTCTTGTTGTTACCAAAACATACATTTCTTGTCATATTTTCTCTTGTACTGACTCTCTTCTAATGAGAGATAATTTGTCAGTCTTTTATGCAATACCAAACACTAGTATTCATTCAGTCATTTATGTTTTGTCTACTGTGCAGGCAAACGATAAGTGTCTACAATATCTAAACGATAAGTGTCTACAGTACTAACTAGACCAGCCCAGGTGTTGCCTCATTCTCACTCCTGTAGGACAAGTCTTAACCTGACAGAGTGACAGACGAAGAAACCAACCAAGTTATGGACTGTGATACACATGGCTTCTATTTTGGGAGAAAATACATTCTTTAAAACGAAAATATATTGTAGAACCTAGATATAGGCCTATATATAGTATAGGCTGTTTTTAACCTTCAGCCTTATGACAGGTTTAAATGAGTTCCCCAGCCAGCCGTTCCGCACACTAAAATCACAATGTTTCCATTCCTTTAACCATTTATATACAATAATTATAACCGTACATGATTTAATGAAAAGCATTAAACATACACATTGTTTCACATTCTTTAATAACAGACTCATAAACACAGTCACGCAATAGGGTACCGCTTGCTTCACAGTTTCCCGGGTGTTTCACAGCTTCCCCCGCGAAAACGTGACTTAATGGAGCCTCGCGCGTACTAAAGAGTAGTGGACGAAGGAGTTCGCTTCTGCTGTAGCGTTCGTGGTAAAATATAACGCGTTGTGGTGGTGCTTCGATGACAGACAGACAGTCTACCACTGCCCACGTCCAGAGGCAGACAATACTTTAGATGGAGATCTGTATATAAAGGGCTGTAAACCATTGTTACATTTGTTAACCATTAGTAAACTGTTTGTAAGTCGTTACATATCATTTATATCACTTGTTAAGTAACATGAATGGACATGATATTATCATGCAATAATTCACAAAGTACCTAGATTTTAGTCTCTAGTCTACAAAGACCCAAGTGTTAAATCCTTAATGTGAGGGAAGTTGTTCTTGGCCAGATGTCAGAGCTTGGGGTGGCAGTTATGCAAATCTGAGAAAGTCTGGAATATATCTCATGTCAGAGGAGATGATGGGGATCAGGGATCACATCTCTCTCTCTCTCTATCTATCTATCTCTCTCTCTCTCTCTCTATCTCTGTCATCTGATCAAAACAAATAAAGATAGTATTCTACAGGTGCTACTGGTTGTGAGAACTGTCAGACACTCTTTCTCTAGTCCGCTATCTCGCTCACTCACTCATTCACACATGCACACTCAGTCAGTCACTCATCTCTCTCTTTCTCTCCCGCTCTCTCTTCCCCTCTCTCTCTCTTCCTCTCTATTTCTCTATTTTATTCTCTCGCTACCTCTCTCTCTGAATTCAATTCAATTCAAAGGGCTTTATTGGCATGGGAAACATATGTTTACATTGCCAAATCAGTGAAATAGATAATAAACAAAAGTGAAATAAACAATAAAAAATGAAAAGTAAACATTAAACTCACAACATTTTCAAAGGAATAGAGACATTTCAAATGTCATATTATGGCTATGTACAGTGTTGTAACGATGTGCAAATAGTTGAAGTACAAAAGGGAAAATAAATAAACATAAATATGGTTGCCCTTTTCTTGTGACAACAGGTCACAAATCTTGCTGCTGTGATGGCACACTGTGGTATTTCACCTAATAGATATACGAGTTTATCAAAATTGGATTTGTTTTCGAATTCTTTGTGGGTCTGTGTAATCTGAGGGAAATCTGAGTCTCTAATATGGTCATACATTTGGCAGGAGGTTAGCACCTCGTTTTGTGGGCAGTGTGCACATAGCCTGTCTTTTCTTGCGATCCAGGTCTCTCTATCACGCACTCTCTCTTCCTTTCTCTCTCTCTCTCTCTCTCTCTCTCTCTCTCTCTCTCTCTCTCTCCCCCTCTCTCTTTCTCTCTATCTCTCTCTCTTCTCTTTAAGCTTTCGATGGTTCACAGCACACACAAAAACAGTTTGGGAACCACTGTTTGTAACAGAACTGACTGTAGTTGCACTCTCAGATCAAGTTAGAATGGATGGAGGTTAGAGGAGCCTATGTTATATCCTGGCCTTTCTCTCTAGCCTGTAATCATTTAGGGTGGATCCAGCCATGCTCTTATATATTTAGTGAATTAAAACATATTGCAGCAACGTCTCATAATTATGGCCTGATGTTCGGAGGCAGTGGAAACAGAAATACGATTCCTAGCATTCTTTTGGTTTCCTGTCCCCTTTCGCCCAAATCTGTCACTGACCAATACTGTCTGTCAAGGTTGGGTGTCAATAGTCTCACCCTGCCTTCTTCCCTCACCTCCTTCCTTCATATCCTTCCCTCGTCTCTGAAACAATGATCCATCACAGTTATACAGTAAGGCAGCGTTTCTAAAACTCGGTCCTCGGGACCCCAAGGTTTTTGCCCTAACACTACACAGCTGTTTGAAATTATCAAAGGTTGATGATTAGCTGATCTGAATCAGCTGTGTAGTGCTAGGGCAAAAACCAAAACATGCACCCCTTGGGGTCCCGAGGACCGAGTTTGGGAAACCCTGCAGTATTAAAGGCCTATCTATATATGGCCCATCCAGGAATCAAACCCACAACTATAGTGTTTCCAGCATCATGCTGAGCCATCGGAACTTCTTCTTCTTCTTCTTCTTCTTCTTCTTCTTCTTCTTCTTCTTCTTCTTCTTCTTCTTCTTCTTCTTCTTCTTCTTCTTCTTCTTCTTCTTCTTCTTCTTCTTCTTCTTCTTCTTCTTCTTCTTCTTCTTCTTCTTCTTCTTCTTCTTCTTCTTCTTCTTCTTCTTCTTCTTCTTCTTCTTCGATGTATGGGAACTGTGTCCTTCTCCAACAGCTGTATGTTGATGCATGGCAGCATTGCTCTGATCTCAGTCAGCTTGTCTCCTCTAACACATGTTGATCATTATGACTGTGGTCACAACTATGAGTGGCATTCATCATTAAAAGCAAAACAATGACTGATGTGAGACACTGTGGAAGTAATTAAACACTGGTTGGGATCTCTGGCACTACAGACACACAGACTAAAACCATATCAGTGGGGTTTTTCAAAGGGTTGGTCGCAGAAAGCTGATTTGTTCTGAGTTGCAGCTTAAGACGTGGCCACAGACTTTGTTTTTGTTTACTTGGTGGGTCACAAGAAAAACTTGAATGAGAAAAGCTTTAGATGAGTTTCTGTAGTCTTTGACTGGGGGATGGGACAGGCATGGGGGAGAGGGGCACCGACAGCAGAGGGAGGGATGGAGAGGGGCAAGTGTTGTACCATGTGACAGTAAAGTAAATCTACTGTAAGATGCTTTAGGTTGGGGGCCAGTAATACTAGGCAGAAGCACTCTGTGCCTGTGGTGTTTGTGAAGGTTTATATAAATGGAGTATGAGATGTTTTTGTTAGTTCAATTCCTTCACAAAGAAACTGTTGGTTCGGCATATTTTCTCTCATAACACAATTATTCTGTAATTCAGCACACTGGCTGGCTGGGGGGTGGGGGGGGGGGGGTACATGCATATGTGTGTTTGTGGTGAGGGGTATTATATTAGCTTACCATTGCACCCCTGCCAACAGCAGTGGGTGGGTAGACCACAACACGATCAGTGTTCACAGCAGAGAGATACTCATAGACTCATGTTTTAAGTGTCCATTATACAGATGTAGGATCTAAATTTGAGCCAGTTTGCTACAGCAGGAAAATAATCCTGCAGCAACAGGAAATGTGAATTATTAGGTGAGTTATAATTAATGGCGATTTATGTAGTGGTTGATACATTTTTCATAAGGAAAAATCAAGTCTGAAATTTCTAAGTGGAAATTACAAACTTCAGAAGCCTTTTTAAACCTCAAATAAAGTGCATTCGGAAAGTATTCAGACCCCTTGACATTTTCCACGTTTTGTTACATTATAGCCATATTCTAAAATTGATTAAATTGTTTTTCCCCCTCATCAATCTACACACAATACCCCATAACGACAAAGCAAAAACAGGCTTTTAGAAATTTTAGCAAATGTATAAAAAATAAACAACTGAAATAATAAATTTACAGTGGCTTGCGAAAGTATTCACACCCCTTGACATTTTTCCTATTTTGTTGCCTTACAACCTGGAATTGATTTTTGGGGGGTTTGTATCATTTGATTTACAAAACATGCCTACCACTTTGAAGATGCAAAATATATTTTTTTGTGAAACAAACAAGAAATAAGACAAAAAAACACGGACTTTCAACTCCCTCCAAAGATTTTCTATGGGGTTGAGATCTGGAGACTGGCTAGGCCACTCCAGGACCTTGAAATGCTTCTTACGAAGCCACTCCTTCGTTGCCCGGGTGGTGTGTTTGGGATCATTGTCATGCTGAAAGACCCAGCCACGTTTCATACATGGCCCCATTCATTCTTTCCTTTACACGGATCAGTCGTCCTGGTCCCTTTGCAGAAAAACAGCCCCAAAGCATGATGTTTCCACCCCCATGCTACACAGTAGGTATGGTGTTCTTTGGATGCAACTCAGCATTCTTTGTCCTCCAAACACGACGAGTTGAGTTTTTACCAAAAAGTTCTATTTTGGTTTCATCTGACCATATGACATTCTCCCAATCCTCTTCTGGATCATCCAAATGCACTCTAGCAAACTTCAGACGGGCCTGGACATGTACTGGCTTAAGAAGGGGGACACGTCTGGCACTGCAGGATTTGAGTCCCTGGCGGCGTAGTGTGTTACTGATGGTAGGCTTTGTTACTTTGGTCCCAGCTCTCTGCAGGTCATTCACTAGGTCCCCCCGTGTGATTCTGGGATTTTTGCTCACTGTTCTTGTGATCATTTTGACCCCACGGGGTGAGATCTTGCGTGGAGCCCCGGATCGAGGGAGATTATCAGTAGTCTTGTATGTCTTCCATTTCCTAATAATTGCTCCCACAGTTGATTTCTTCAAACCAAGCTGCTTACCTATTGCAGATTCAGTCTTCCCAGCCTGGTGCAGGTCTACAATTTTGTTTCTGGTGTCCTTTGACAGCTCTTTGGTCTTGGTCATAGTGGAGCTTGGAGTGTGACTGTTTGAGGTTGTGGACAGGTGTCTTTTATACTGATAACAAGTTCAAACAGGTGCCATTAATACAGGTAACGAGTGGAGGACAGAGGAGCCTCTTAAAGAAGAAGTTACAGGTCTGTGAGAGCCAGAAATCTTGCTTGTTTGTAGGTGACCAAATACTTATTTTCCACCATAATTTGCAAATAAATTCATTAAAAATCCTACAATGTGATTTTCTGGATTTTTTTTCCTCAATTTGTCTGTCATAGTTGACGTGTACCTATGATGAAAATTACAGGCCTCTCTCATCTTTTTAAGTGGGAGAACTTGCACAATTGGTGGCTGACTAAATACTTTTTTCCCCACTGTACCTTCTTCCATATGTTTGGGGAGTCCCCCACATGCCTTTTGGCGAACACCAAACGTGTTTGCTTATTTTTTTCTTTAAGCAATGGCTTTTTTCTGGCCACTCTTCCGTAAAGCCCAGCTCTGTGGAGTGTACGGCTTAAAGTGGTCCTATGGACAGATACTCCAATCTCCACTGTGGAGCTTTGCAGCTCCTTCAGGGTTATCTTTGGTCTCTTTGTTGCCTCTCTGATTAATGCCCTCCTTGCCTGGTCCGTGAGTTTTGGTGGGAGGCCCTCTCTTGGCAGGTTTGTTGTGGTACCATATTCTTTCCATTTTTAAATAATGGATTTAATGGTGCCCCGTGGGATGTTCAAAGTTTCTGATATTTTTTTATAACCCAACCCTGATCTGTACTTCTCCACAACTTTGTTCCTGACCTGTTTGGAGAGCTCCTTGGTCTTAATGGTGCCGCTTGCTTAGTGGTGCCCCTTGCTTAGTGGTGTTGCAGAATCTGGGGCCTTTCAGAACAGGTATATATATACTGAGATCATGTGACAGATCATGTGACACTTAGATTGCACACAGGTGGACTTTATTTAACTAATTATGTGACTTCTGAAGGTAATTGGTTGCATCAGATCTTATTTAGGGGCTTCATAGCAAAGGGGGTGAATACATATGCACGCACCACTTTCCCGATATTTATTTGTTTGAATTTTTTGAAACAAGTTATTTTTTTCATTTTACTTCACCAATTTGGACTATTTTGTGTATGTCCATTACATGAAATCCAAATAAAAATCAATTTAAATTACAGGTTGTAATGCAACAAAATAGGAAAAACGTCAAGGGGGATGAATACTTTTGCAAGGCACTGTACATAGGTATTCAGACCCTTTACTCAGTACTTTGTTGAAGCACCTTTGGCAGCGATTACATTCTCGAGTCTTCTTGGGTATGACGCTACAAGCTTGGCACACATGTATTTGGGGAGTTTCTCCCATTCTTCTCTGCAGATCCTCTCGAGCTCTGTCAGGTTGGATGGGGAGCGTCGCTGCACAGCTATTTTTAGTTCTCTCCAGAGATGTTCGATCGGGTTCAAGTCTGGGCTCTGGCTGGGCCACTCAAGGACATTCAGAGACTTGTCCCGAAGCCACTCTTGCATTTTCTTGGCTGTGTGCTTAGGGTCGTTGTCCTGTTGGAAGGTGAACCTTCACCCCAGTTTGAAGTCATGAGTGCTCTGGAGCAGGTTTTCATCAAGGATCTCTCTGTACTTTGCTCATTCATCTTTCCCTCGATCCTGTCTCCCAGTCATTACCACTGAAAAACATCCCCACAGCATGATGCTGCCACCACCATGCTTCACCATAGGGATGGTGCCAGGTTTCCTCCAGACGTGACGCTTGGCATTCAATCAGAGTTCAATCTTGGTTTCATCAGACAAAATCATCTTGTTTCTCATGGTCTGAGAGTCCTTTAGGTGCCTTTTGGCAAGCTCCAAGCGGGCTGTCATGTGCCTTTTACTAAGGAGTGGCTTCCGTCTAGCCACTCTACCATAAAGGCCTGATTGGTGGAGTGCTGCAGAGATGGTTGTCCTTCTGGAAGGTTCTCCCATCTCCACAGAGAAACTCTGGAGCTCTGTCATAGTGACCATCGAGTTCTTGGTCACCTCCCTGACCTCCACCTCCCCGATTGTTCAGTTTGGCTGGGCGGCCAGCTCTAGGAAGAGTCTTGGTGGTTCCAAACTTCTTCCATTGAAGAATGATGGAGGCCACTGTGTTCTTGGGGACCTTCAATGCTGCAGACATTTTTTGGTAGCCTTCCCCAGATCTGTGCCTCGGCACAATCCTGTCTCGGAGCTCTACAGACAATTTCTTCGACCTCATGGCTTGGTTTTTGCTCTGACATGCACTGTCAACTGTGGGACCTTATATAGACAGGTGTATGCCTTTCCATATCACATCCAATCAATTGAATTTACCACAGGTGGACTCCAATGAAGTTGTAGAAACATCTCAAGGATGATCAGTGGATGCACCTGAGCAAAATTTAGAGTCTCATAGCAAAGGATCTGAATACTTATGTAAATAAGGTATTTCTGTTTTTTATTTTTAATAAATTAGCAAAAAAATATACAGTACCAGTCAAAAGTTTGGACACACCTACTCCTTCAAGGGTTTTTCTTTATTTTTACTATTTTTTACATTGTAGAATAATAGTGAAGGCATCAACACTATGAAATAACACATATGGAATCGTGTAGTAACCAAAAAAGTGTTAAACAAATCAAAATATATTTTATATTTGAGATTCTTCAAATAGCCACCCTTTGCCTTGATGACAGCTTTGCACACTCTTGGCATTCTCTCAACCAGCTTCTCCTGGAATGCTTTTCCAACGGTCTTGAAGGAGTTTCCACATATTCTGAGCACTTGTTGGCTGCTTTTCCTTCACTCTGCGGTCCGACTCATCCCAAACCATCTCAATTGGGTTGAGGTCGGGGGATTGTGGAGGCCAGGTAATCTGATGCAGCACTCCATCACTCTCCTTCTTGGTAAAATAGCCCTTACACAGCCTGGAAGTGTGTTGGGTCATTGTCCTGTTGAAAAACAAATGATAGTCCCACTTATCCCAAACCATGGCGTATCGCTGCAGAATGCTGTGGTAGCCATGCTGGTTAAGACAGTGTCACCAGCAAAGCACCCCCACACCATAACACCTCCTCCTCCATGCTTTACGGTGGGAACTACACATGTGGAGATCATCTGTTCACCCACACCGCGTCTCACAAAGACACAGTGGTTTGAACCAAAAATCGGCAATTTGGACACCAGACCAAAGGACACATTTCCACCGGTCTAATGTCTATTGCTCGTGTTTCGTGGCCCAAGCAGGTCTCTTCTTATTATTGGTGTCCTTTAGTAGTGGTTTCTTTGCAGCAATTAAACCAAGAAGGCCTGATTCACACAGTCCCCTCTGATCAGTTGATGTTGAGATGTGTATGTTACTTGAACTCTGTGAAGCAGTTATTTGGGCTGCTTTTTCTGAGGCTGGTAATTCTAATGAACTTATCCTCTGCAGCAGAGGTAACTCTGGGGCTTCCATTCCTCTGGCGGTCCTCATGAGAGCCAGTTTCATCATAGCG
This sequence comes from Coregonus lavaretus, assembly GCF_964263955.1. Taxonomy (NCBI): domain Eukaryota; kingdom Metazoa; phylum Chordata; class Actinopteri; order Salmoniformes; family Salmonidae; genus Coregonus; species Coregonus lavaretus. The sequence goes on along the minus strand of NC_140021.1, from coordinate 13,554,462 downwards.
CTTGATGGTTTTTGCGACTGCACTTGAAGAAACTTTCAAAGTTCTTGAAATGTTCCTTATTGACTTCATGTCTTAAAGTAATGATGGACTGTCATTTCTCTTTGCTTATTTGAGGTGAGACCATGGCCGTTGTGGAACGGGTAGGGGTTGTAACTTCCCCCTGGGCAGGTGTCTAGGCGCCTTACACTGGGCGCACACCGAGCAGGAGGAAACATAAACCCTCACATCCTTCGCTAAAGTAGTCCACCAGTACTTCCCATTAAGGCAGTGCACTGTCCGACCAATACCCGGATGACCAGAGGAGGGTGACGTGTGAGCCCAGTATATCAAACGATCGCTAACCTCGAACGGCACGTACTTCCGACCCTCTGGACACTGTGGAGGAGTAGGATTGGAACGTAACGCCCGCTCGATTTCCGCATCAACCTCCCACACCACCAGTGCCACCAGACAAGACTCCGGGAGTATGGGAGTGGGCTCAATGGACCTCTCCTCTGTGTCATATAGTCGGGACAGGGCATCTGCCTTAGCGTTTTGGGACCCTGGTCTATAGGTGAGCTTAAATACAAAGCGGGAGAAAAACATAGCCCACCTTGCCTGGCGAGGGTTCAGCCTCCTCGCTGCCTGAATGTACTCCAGGTTACGATGGTCAGTCAGAATGAGAAAAGGGTGTTTAGCCCCCTCAAGCCAATGTCTCCACACCTTCAGGGCTTGAACCACAGCTAGCAGCTCCCTGTCCCCCACGTCATAATTGCGCTCCGCCGGACTGAGCTTCTTAGAATAGAAAGCACAGGGGCGGAGTTTAGGTGGCGTACCCGAGCGCTGAGACAGCACAGCGCCGATCCCAGCCTCGGAAGCGTCCACCTCCACCTGGAATGCCAAAGAGGGATCCGGATGCGCCAGCACCGGAGCCGAGGTAAACAGGTCCTTCAGACGTTTAAACGCCCTGTCCGCCTCAGCCGACCACTGCAGGCGCACCGGACCCCCCTTTAGCAGAGAGGTAATGGGAGCTGCTACCTGTCCAAAGCCCCTGATAAACCTCCGGTAGTAATTGGCAAAATCCAAGAAGCGCTGCACCTCCTTTACCGGTCAATCTCCATCTCTACCCCTGACGCGGACAACCAATGTCCCAGGAAGGAGATGGACTCCTGGAAGAACAGACATTTCTCCGCCTTCGCATACAGGTCATGCTCCAACAGTCTACCAAGCACTCGACGCACCAGGGACAAATGCTTGGCTCGTGTAGCGGAGTATATTAGAATGTCATCAATATATACCACTACACCCTGTCCATGCAAATCTCGTCCACAAATGATTGGAAGACTGAAGGAGCATTCATTAAACCGTATGGCATGACGAGGTACTCATAGTGACCCGAGGTGGTACTGAATGCTGTCTTCCACTCATCTCCCTCCCTAATGCGCACCAGGTTATATGCGCTCCTGAGATCCAATTTTGTGAAGAATCGCGCCCCGTGTAATGACTCCGTCATACTAGCAATCAGAGGGAGAGGATAGCTGTATTTGATTGTGATCTGATTGATACCACGGTAATCAATACACGGGCGTAAACCCCCATCCTTCTTCTTCACAAAAAAGAAACTTGAGGACGCAGGGGAAGTGGACGGCCGAAAGTAACCCTGTCTCAGAGGTTCGGTGACGTAGGTCTCCATAGCTGCCGTCTCCTCCTGAGACAGAGGATACACGTGACTACGTGGAAGCGCAGCGCCTACTTGGAGGTCTATCGCACAATCCCCCTGTCGATGAGGTGGTAATTGAGTCGCCTTCTTTTTACTGAAGGCGAGTGCCAAATCGGCATACTCAGGTGGAATGTGCAAGGTGGGAACTTGGTTCGGGCTTTCCACCGTCGTTGCCCCTACGGAAACGCCTACACACCGCCCAGTACACTGATCAGACCATCCCTTGAGAGCTCTCTGTTGCCATGAAATGTTGGGGTCATGAGATGTTAACCAGGGAAGCCCCAACACCACGGGAAACGCAGGAGAATCAATCAAATACAAACGTAATATCTCCTCATGGCCCTCCTGCGTTTTCATCCGGAGAGGCGCCGTGACCTCCCTAATCAATCCTGACCCCAAAGGGCGGCTATCTAGGGCATGGATAGGGAAGGGCACATCAACAGGTACGATAGGAATCCCTAACTTATAGGTGAACTGGCGATCGATACAATTCCCAGCTGCGCCTGAATCTACTAGCGCCTTATGCTGGGAGTGAGGAGAAACCTCGGGAAACACCACTTTAATACACATATGAGCAACAGAGAGCTCTGGGTGAGTTGGGTGTCTACTCACCTGGAATGACTCATCAGTGCGTCGCCCACTGCCTCGATTCCTAGGAGACCCTCCCCAGCACCGACCAGCAGTGTGTCCTCTGCGGCCACAGTTGGTGCAGGGGACGGCTTCCCTCCTGGTCTCCCTCCTGGTCTCCCTAGCACCAGCACCCCCGAGCTCCATAGGGGTCGGCTCGGAAGTGCTGGGGGATGGAATGGACGGCCCCGAATCCGGACGTCCGCGGGTAGCCAACAGGGTATCCAGGCGAATAGACTTGTCCACCAGTTGATCAAAGCTGAAGTTGGTGTCCCTGCAGGCCAATTCCCTGCACGTCCTCCCTCAGGCTACATCTATAGTGGTCGATGAGGGCCCTCTCATTCCATCCCGCGTTGACAGCCAGCGTCCGGAAGTCCAGCGCGAACTCCTGCGCGCTCCTCCTCCCCTGTCTAAGGTGGAATAGACGCTCACCCGCCGCTTTACCCTCTGGTGGATGATCGAATACTGCCCGGAAGCGGCGTGGAACTCCGCATAGTTGACCGTAGCGGCGTCTATCCCACCCCACTTGGCGTTGGCCCACTCCAGTGCCTTGCCGGACAGACAGGAGATGAGGGCGGACACGCTCTCGTATCCCGAGGGCGCCGGGTGAATGGTTGCTAGGTAGAGTTCAACCTGGAGTAGGAAACCCTGGCACCCGGCCGCTGTGCCATCATAAGCCCTCGGGAGCGAGAGCCGAATCCCACTGGACCCTGGAGGTGAAACGATGGGCATCGCCGATGGTGGTGGTATCGTTGGAAGGGGTATAGGTAGACCCCCTCTTTCCCATCGCTCAATGGTGTTCACCACCCATTCCATGGCGGTGCCGAGAGCCTGGATCATGGCCGCTTGGTGTTCGACGCGTGCCTCCATAGATCCAGCTGGCACCGCCGCTCCTGCTGACTCCATGAGTGGTGTGTGATTCTGTCAAAGTGCGACGTGAATGCAGTAGGCGAAGTCAAACGCAGGACACCGAGCTACTGGAAACGTACTTTTACTAACAAAGTAACCAGAGTACAAAACAACCTCCAAACAGGGAGGAGAATACCCGCACAATAGCAACTGCCGAAAATGACGAAAACAATCACACACAACACACAATGAACGACAGAGGGTTATATAGGGAATACAATACAACATAATAGGAAACAGGTGTACACAATCAAGACAAAACAAGTCAAACACAGAAACATAGATCGGTGGCAGCTAGTACTCCGGGGACGACTAACGCCAAAGCCTGCCCGAGCAAGGAGGAGGAGCAGCCTCGGCTGATTCCGTGACAATGTGGAAAAAGGGAAGGGGTCTGAATACTTTTCGAATGCACTAGACACTACAAGTAACACATTTAACAGGGAAGTTGTAAAAGGAAAGTTCTCCTGCAACAGAGTGATCAAATTAAGATCCTACATCTGTACACCAAGCTTTAACGAGCCACTGAGGGGACCACCCTCCCTCCACAGCCTAGTATCCACTCTGTTGACTACTAAGGTGCCTGTATGCACTGCTGAGGTGGGCACTATTTGTATTTTATGGTTTTGTTTAAAAGGGCTTGATCGTTAGAACAGTTTGGAATCAAATCATTAGAACAAAGTTTTATTCAAGCAATGTTTTATTCCAAAAGGAGTTCTGTTGACAGTGAGAATGTTTGCAGTGGTAACAGACATAAGCCATGGAATGCCTTCAGGGGATGAGGGATTGGGGGTTTTCTGTTTCTTTCTTTCTTTTTTTTCAGACGACAGGAAAGAGTTGGGCAATCCTCCTCTCTTTCTCTCCTACAACCACTGTTTAGTCTTACAGATAGACGTATGTCTCATGTCTACAAATTAATGAAGGAATGAATGACCCTTACAAAATACACACATGATAAATGAGCATTTTCACATGTGGAATAGCTGTTTTTACATGTTGAGCTGAAATTTTCACATGTGAAAAGAGACACGTGAAGTCAGTTGTTCACATGTAAAACCATATGTTCACATGTATTAAAGTCCATTTAAAGTACACGTTTTCTCCTCACATGTCTATTGCCCATTCACGTGTCATTTTTCACATGTTGTAACGATGACACTGGGAGTCGAGAAGCAGGTGGCGCGTGGCTCCAGCCGCAGGACGACGCCTGCCAGGGGGATGGCCCTGAGGGTGAGGAGCGGGCCGGTCAAGGCGGCGAAGGTGGAAATCACGGATGATGTTGGGATCCAGAATGTCCTCCACCGGAACCCAACACCGTTCCTCTGGACCGTATCCCTCCCAGACCACCAGGTACTGGAGCCGACCCCCACGACGTCGGGAGTCCAGTAGGGATCTGATGGCATAGACGGGACCTCCCTCGACATCCAGGGCGGGCGGAGGGGTGTCGTGGGGGACAGCCTCATCCAGGGGACCAGGAACCACCGGCCTGAGAAGGCAGACTTGAAAGGAAGGTGAGATACGGTAGTCACTGGGGAGCTGTAATCTATACGTCACCTCGTTGACCCCCCGGAGAACCTTGAACGGCCCCACAAACCGGGGGCTCAGCTTCTTGCAGGGCAGGCGGAGTGGGAGGTTCCTGGTAGAGAGCCAGACACGATCACCAGGATGGAACACGGGAGTCTCAATGCGGTGGCGGTCCTTCTGACGTTGGACGGCGTGCTGGAGTCTCACGTGGGCATCGCTCCACACTTCGTCTGTGCGCCTGAACCACTCATCCACCGCAGGAGCTTCGGTCTGGCCTGGGGTCCATGGAGCCAGGGCCGGCTCATAACCCAGAACACACTGGAAGGAATTCAGTGTGTTCTGGGCGTACTCCGCCCATGGAAGGAATCGGGCCCACTCCCCCTGCTGGACCTGGCAGTGTGGTGCTAGGACAACAACCTCTCTCTCAACATAAGCAAGACAAAGGAGCTGATCGTGTGGATGGGAAAGCAGGTCATCCGGTATTCGGGTGCCCAGTCCGTGATTTTCATCCTCGACCATGAGATGGTGGGGTTATGGCGTTGGAGCCATGGGAGGCCGAGGATGATCTTGTGAGCTGGTGCACTAGTGATGAAGAAGGGAATGTTCTCCTGATGGATGGACTCCACGGTGAGGGTGAGTGGTGTGGTGATGTGTGTGATTGTCCCGGATCCTAGTGGCCGATTATCAAGGGCTTGAACCAGAAACGGAGAGGAGAGCAAGTATGAGGTGATGTTAGGAGAGGAGGCAAGGGTCTGGTCAATAAAGTTCCCTGTGGCACCGGAATCCACTAGCGCTGTAGAAACAGTACATGAGGGACAGTCTGCTAGTGTGATCGACACTAAAAAGGGTTTGGCAGAAAGTGATGAAGAGGGGATACTCACACCTGCCCCAGGGGGTGGAAGATCACGTGACCATCCCTCTGCTCTCGTGGATCCCGAGTTGAGACGTACCGGACAGTACTGGAGCTGGTGCCCTCCTTGACCACAATAGAGACAGAGCTCCAGCTGTCTCCGTCCCTCCGCCGCGGGGAGGTGTGTGACCCCTACCTCCATGGGTTCAGGCTCTGAAACAGAGTGTTCACTGAGGGAGGGAGAGAAGCGATGAGGGTACCGATGCTCCCCAAGTAGGTTACCCAGACGGATGGCCATCGCGATGAGTGCGTCCAAGCAGAGGTTGTCGTCTCAACATGCCAGTTCCGTCTGGACCTCCTCGCGCAGTCCTCTTCTGAATAGCATACGGAGCGCCGGCTCATTCCATCCGCTGGATGCTGCTACTGTCCGGAAGGGGAGGGCGTACTCGGCAGCGGTCTGGCCATCCTGCCGTTGTTGGAGTAGTCGCTCACCCCCCCCCTCTCTGCCCTCCGGTGGATGATCGAAGATACCTCTGAACAGAGCCATGAACCCCTCATATGAATCCAGACCCTCCTCTCCTCTCTCCCAGACGGCCGTGGCCCATTCCAACACCCGCCCAGTCAGTAGAGAAATAGCGTGGCAACCCTGGACCTCTCGGTGGTGGGGGCTCCCATCTGGTGCGCAAAATAGAGGGAGCACTGTAGTAGGAAGCTACGGCATTTAGATGGGGTTCCGTCATATTTATCCGGGAGGGACAAATGGGCATCGCTGACCTGGGCGGGCTGCTGAATGGACTGGTGTGCATTGCTCGCTGGGTCGACTGGTGGCATAGTATCCTCCGCTTGTTGAAGGCATAGCCGTCCCCAGTTGCGCCAGCTGGTCGTGGTGTTGACGAAGTAGGTATCCCTGTTTGTCGACCGTCTGGGAGATGTCCTGATGGAACGATACCAAACAGGAGTAGCGTCTGGACATGAAACACATAATCAATACTGCCTGTGGAATGAACCTAAGGGAGTGACAGATATAAGGGAAGTAATCAGTGAAGTGATGGAGTCCAGGTGAATCTCATGATGAGGCACAGGTTTGTGTAATGATGGTTGTCAGAGCCAGTGATTAGTAAACCGGCAACGTCGAGTGCCAGAGAGGGGGAGCAGGAGTAAACATGACACGTCCCAAAACCACCTTTTTTAACATACTTTTTTTCATGTGTTTTCTTTTTGTAAGGTGATTAAACGAATGAATGACATTTTTCTTACATTTACTGTCAACTGCCAATAGTTGTTTTAGGCCTTGACACAACCAGATTGGCCATAGTAGTCTGTGTTTTGTCTTCCAGAGAGCCCTCTCCAGACCCACCTGTACCCAGCAGCAGTACCTCAAAGACAAGAGATGCTGCAGCAAGTGTGAACCAGGTAAACTAAACCAGAGAAATACATGAATGGCCATTACCACCATTGCCAACCAATATGACCACTCTACAGTACCAGTTGTCTGGGCTTTAGCAGTGAGCTTTAGCATGGAAGAAAGAAACTGCCATGTTTGATTTTTCCTGAAAGGATGTCAAAGAGGAACTGACTTGCTGCAATACATACACGTGCACACGCACACACCCTACACATGCTCTAATCCCCAAATAACTGTCCATCTCTAAGCGTGACGGAAATGTATCTATTTTAGCCTCTTCCTCTTTCCTTTCTCTTACCTCAGTAGATCACTGCAACCTTGGTATATTAACCTGTGGCTAGTCTAACCCTCTCTTCCCCACTCCCCAGGGTCCTATGTGTTTGCAGAGTGTGCTGGGTACTCTGACACCAAGTGTCGTCAGTGTGGTAGTGATGAGTACCAGCCTGACTGGACCAACGAGACCAAGTGTCTGCCACAGAAGTTCTGTGACACAGGTCAGTAGGTGACTGAGGGAGTGGAGTCTAGTCTAGTTGAATGGACTTTAAGTCTATTGTTGAAGCTTTGTTTTCTATACATTTTAGCAAAGGCTTTTAGAGATGTTGATGTCTGTGGTGTTTGCTTTGGTTAACCACTAACCCCTGACCCCTGAACTGTGTGTGAACCCCAGGTAAGGGTTTTAACCGTGAGAGGCCCAGTAACCCCCAGGCTGCGGTACCCTGTCAGTGTCAACCTGGTCTAGAGTGTTCTCCTATCAACTGTGAGTTCTGTGAAAAGATTCCTACCTGTGGACCAGGATATGGACTGGAGACTGACACTGGTGAGAGGGACATACAAACGCAGACATGCACATGCACACACTCGCACACACACACACACACACATGCTGGCATACATATACACACACACATGAAGGCACAAACACACACACACACTTATGTGTTGCACGTCTGTGTTGCCACTGTTGTCAGCTGTCCAGTTTTTAACTATTCTCTGTCGTGTGTGTTTTAAACTCAGAGGGCAGGAGAACTTGTGTTGCGTGCAAGAGAGGATATTTCTCTCCCAACACCTCTATAGAACCATGCAGACTGTGGACCAAGTGAGTTAACACACACACATATACCGTGTCCCTTCATACACTGTCCCATTCAGTAAGGCAGGAACAGGGTTCTGCAGGCGCCCAAAGCTCCACCACACCGGTGTTCTGACTAATGCTGCACCACTTCCACTGGAACACAGAGCAGCTTCTACCACTGCCAGGCTCTGTGGTCAACCAAGAGAACAGAGAGAGAGAGCAGAGAGAGAGAGATAGAGGGAAAGAGAGAAGGATAGATGGAAAGAGAGAAGGATAGAGGGAAAGAGAGAAGGATAGAGGGAAAGAGAGAAGGATAGAGAGAAGAGGGAGAATGCCTGAATTGCTATAAAACAGAAATAATTACCATGTGTCCTTGGGTGTTTTCTCCTTCCAGTTGTAAAGGCCTGGGGAAGAGTGACAAAAAGACTGGGAGTGACCAGACTGACGCTGTCTGTGGACCCCATCTCTCTGGTTCCTCTACCTCCTGGGTCCTAGTGTGTGTTCTGTCAGCCATCACTGTCCTCTGTCTCCTCATCCTCCTGCTCTTCTGCTACAAGGACAAACTCAAACTACTCTCAGGTACCTGAGTGGGAGATTACATTTGTCCGCCTTGTCTCATAGACTAGACGTAACATAGTAGAACTTAAATCCTGGACACTCGCGGTCGGGGTGGATGGGTGGGTATATAATGTGAACATCTAGCAACCCAAAGGTTTTGTGTTCGAATCTCATCATGGGCAATTTTAGCTAATTAGCAACTTTGCAACTACTTAGCATGTTAGCTAACCTTAACCCTTTAACCTAACTCCTAATCCTAACCTTAACCCTAACCTTAACCCCTAACCCCTAGCCTAGCTAACATTAGCCACCTAGCTAACATTAGCCACAACAAATTGGAATTCGTAACATATCATATGAAATGGATGCTGGACATCCACAAATGAATTACATACCATACGAAACATAACATATTATACTAAATGGAGGGAGACAGATTTACGTTTACTATGTTATGTCTACCCAGGTTGAATTTGTTGCAGAGGACAATAGTCTTGAGGGAATCATTTTTTATAGCAATATGCCTTGGCATAAAATGTATCTGAAATTAATGACTGTCATCCTCTTATGTCTTACAGTGAATTTGCGATTATGTGTCCAGAATCTGAAAAGGACCAGGATACAGCAGGTAGGGTAGACTCTTTTTTAGTGGCAGAGATGACATGCATAAACAGTAGACTAAATAAAACATTCAGTGGCTCTCAGACTAACCTATCTGTCTGTCTTTCTCTCCAGGAGACTCTGGCCCCTCTCTACCACAGTGGGGGTGAAGGAGGCGGGGTAGGGGGTCAGAACTGCACCCTGTGTGAGAAAACCTGTCTGATTGGCCTGGCACACACCCCCTCTGAAACCCTACACACCTGTCCTACAGCCATACCTGGTGACCGGGTCAAACTACCACCCATTAAAGAGATGAAGGAGGAGAGGAGGGAGGAGGAGGATGAGGGGATGGGAAGTGAGGGGTCAGGGGAGGCGGAGGAGGTTTCCGAGGAGGGTGTGTGTGAGGAGGGTGTATCAGAGGGTGTGTGTGTGTCTCCAATGTGGGCTGGCTCCTGTGTGTGTGTGTTGTCTGTGAGGGAACCTTTAGAGGTAGGAGAGAATGAAGACTGTAGTCAGGCCGTCAACCCTGGAACCCTCGGGACCTGCTCCTGTGGAGGAGAGGGGGAGAGCAGGGATGGAAAGAAGGATGAAAGGAAAGATGGAGGGAGGGAGAGGGCCAATGTGGTTGAGGGCTTGCAAGGGAAGAGCTCTGAGAGGAGCTGTAATATCTCCCCCTACTCCCTCTCTCCCATCTCCTCTCCCCTTTCCCCCGCCATGCCGTCATGTGACCTCTACCTGCTGCTGACCCCAGCCAGGTCAGAGGTAAAAGGTCAGCTGATTGACAGCTCACAGGGGAAAGGGGATGGGCTATACAGACTGAACTCTAGCATAAGCTCCACCCCCACCCCCACCCCCACCCCCACCACAGACACCACATCCACTTCAACCTCCACAACCTCTCCTGAACCCTCTGTAACCTCTGTAACTGTGGGAGACTGGCAGTCCAAGCTGAGCTCTGAGGCCTCCAGCAGTGAGCCAGACCAGGGACTTTCCTGGAGGGACAGTGGAGGAAACAAGCTCTTATCTGGGGGCGCGGAGCTGGAGTGTGCCCCTGATAGCCTCCAGAGCCAACTCGCGGAACCAGCACTCACCTCAGGTAGATACTGCACAGCAGAGCCACACTTTTACAAGAAAAAGGCTAAATACAGTATTCATACCCCTTGACTTAGTCCACATTTTATTGTGTTACAGCCTGAATTCAAAATTGATTAAATTGTTGTTGTTTTTTCTCACCCATCTACACACAATACCCCATAATGACAAAGTAAAACATGTTTTTAGAAATGTTTGCTAATTTATTGAAAATGAAATACAGAAATATCTCATTTACATAATTATTCACACCCCTGAGTCAATCATTTGTAGAAGCACCTTTGGTGGAGATTACAGCTGTGAGGCTTTTTGGGTAAGTCTCTTAAGAGCTTTGCACACCTGGATTGTACAATATTTGCTCATTATTCTTTTTTAAATTCTTCAAGCTATGTCAAGTTGATTGTTGATCATTGATAGACAGACATTTTCAAGTCTTGCCATAGATTTTGAAGCTGATTTAAGTCAAAACTGTGACTATGTTGTCTTGGTAAGCAACTCCAGTGTAGATTTGGCCTTGTGTTTTAGGTTATTGTCCTGCTGAAAGGTGAATTTGTCTCCCAGTGTCTGTTGGAAAGCAGACTGAACCAGGTTTTTCTCTAGGATTTTGCCTGTGCTTATAGCTGTATTCTGTTTATTTTTATCCTAAGAATCTCCCTAGTCCTTGCTGATTACAAGCATACCCATAACATGATGCAGCCACCACCATGCTTGAAAATATGAAGAGTGGTACTCAGTGATGTGTTGCGTTGGATTTGCCCCAAACATAGCGCTTTGTATTCAGGACCAAAAGTTCATTTCTTTGCCAAATATTTTGCAGTATTACTTAAGTGCCTTGTTACTTTTATTTTTATTTATTTTTGTTACAAACAGGATGCATGTTTTTGAATATTTTTATTCTGTACAGGCTTCCTTCTTTTCACTCTGTCATTTAGGTTAGTATTGTGGAGTAACTACAATGTTGTTGATCCAACCTCAGTTTTCTCATATCACCACCATTAAACTCCCTGAGCAGTTTCCTTCCTCTCTGGCAACTGAGTTTGGAAGGACGCCTGTATCTTTGTAGTGACTGTGTGTATTGATAAACCATCCAAAGCCTAATTAATAACTTCACCATGCTCAAAGGGATATCAGCGGCTGCTTTTTTAATTTTTACACATCTACCAATCGGTGCCCTTCTTTGCGAGGCATTGAAAAACCTCCCTGGTCTTTGTGGTTGAATCTGTGCTTGAAATTCACTACTCTATTAAGGGACTTTACAGATAATTGCATGTGGGGTACAGAGAGGGGGTAGTCATTCTAAAATCATGTTAACCACTATTATTGAACATGGAATGAGTCCATGCAACTTATTATGCGATTTGTTATGCAAATATTTACTCCTGAACTTATTTAGGCTTGCCATAACAAAGGGGTTGAATACTTATTGACTCAAGTCATTTCAGCTTTTCATTTTTTATTAATTTCAAAAATGTTCTACAAACAAAATTCCCACTTTGACATTTTGGGGTACTGTGTGTAGATCAGTGACACAAAATCTCAATTTAGTCCATTTTAAATTCAGGCTGTAACACAACAAAATGTGGAAAAAGTAAAGGGGTGGGAATACTTTCTGAAGGCACTGTACACATACATTCCAACCATTGTTAAAGAGGAAAGATAAATACATCCACTGGTGTTTCTCCTGGGTTATTGCATCTGGGTTATTGTACACTGTTTTGTCTAGGACTGTAACTGTGAAAAGACGTTTCTGAAATCTCAATGTTGCTCCTCCAAAATAATTATATTGGTTTCCTCCTAATATCCTACACTGTTGGCTTGTTTTAAAGACCACACACAGTAAGAATGGGAATCTGTGTGATGAGCCAGTGATTACACCAGAACCACGCTGTAACATTGTGTGTGTGTGTTTAACTCTCTGAGTGTTAGCTCTGCCCACCACAACACTCCTGTTTACCCTGTTACAGAGTTCCACAGGGTTTTGGAAAGTGACCACAGGTCTAATTGAAACAAGATGTGGTCTGAATACACATCCCTTGAGTAATACCCAGACTCACACACTTTCAGACTCTCGTTGATCACTGTATACTTTAATTATGCCCCAAAGCAGCAGTAAGTAAATAAACATCATTTCTCATAATGCAGTAATAACATGTCATTAACTGGACTTCCCGCTCAGAGAGGTTAATTATGGCAAAACCTCCCAAACCTTTTCACTCAGAGCCCCCCTTCCAGCATTGGGGAACATCCCACTCCCCCCTGCGCGCGCACGCACACACAACATGTCTATTTCTATAGAAACAAGCACTGTTCATGACACAAACTGTTCACACCCCTCTTGTTGGTGGAAATGTTGCAGGTTTAAAGCTTATTTCCTGCAATTCTACACATTTTGTCATGGGGTGCAAATAACATTTAGCTGTTTTAAATCACATTTTCTTGCAATTCTATATATTTTGCCATGTCTAATGTGTATTCGTGATATTTGAGTGACAAAAAAATTACAACAATATCTATGGGCTAAAAAATCTAATTAGAAAAACGTTAGTTGACGTAGGCTAGTTGATCTGGACATACAGTGGGGAGAACAAGTATTTGATACACTGCCGATTTTGCAGGTTTTCCTACTTACAAAGCATGTAGAGGTCTGTAATTTTTATCATAGGTACACTTCAACTGTGAGAGACGGAATCTAAAACAAAAATCCAGAAAATCACATTGTATGATTTTTAAGTAATTAATTTGCATTTTATTGCATGACATAAGTATTTGATCACCTACCAACCAGTAAGAATTCCGGCTCTCACAGACCTGTTAGTTTTTCTTTAAGAAGCCCTCCTGTTCTCCACTCATTACCTGTATTAACTGCACCTGTTTGAACTCGTTACCTGTATAAAAGACACCTGTCCACACACTCTCAAACAGACTCCAACCTCTCCACAATGGCCAAGACCAGAGAGCTGTGTAAGGACATCAGGGATAAAATTGTAGACCTGCACAAGGCTGGGATGGGCTACAGGACAATAGGCAAGCAGCTTGGTGAGAAGGCAACAACTGTTGGCGCAATTATTAGAAAATGGAAGAAGTTCAAGATGACGGTCAATCACCCTCGGTCTGGGGCTCCATGCAAGATCTCACCTCGTGGGGCATCAATGATCATGAGGAAGGTGAGGTATCAGCCCAGAACTACACGGCAGGACCTGGTCAATGACCTGAAGAGAGCTGGGACCACAGTCTCAAAGAAAACCATTAGTAACACACTACGCCGTCATGGATTAAAATCCTGCAGCGCACGCAAGGTCCCCCTGCTCAAGCCAGTGCATGTCCAGGCCCGTCTGAAGTTTGCCAATGACCATCTGGATGATCCAGAGGAGGAATGGGAGAAGGTCATGTGGTCTGATGAGACAAAAATATAGCTTTTTGGTCTAAACTCCACTCGCCGTGTTTGGAGGAAGAAGAAGGATGAGTACAACCCCAAGAACACCATCCCAACCGTGAAGCATGGAGGTGGAAACATCATTCTTTGGGGATGCTTTTCTGCAAAGGGGACAGGACGACTGCACCGTATTGAGGGGAGGATGGATGGGGCCATGTATCGCGAGATCTTGGCCAACAACCTCCTTCCCTCAGTAAGAGCATTGAAGATGGGTCGTGGCTGGGTCTTCCAGCATGACAACGACCCAAAACACACAGCCAGGGCAACTAAGCCGTAAGAAGCATCTCAAGGTCCTGGAGTGGCATAGCCAGTCTCCAGACCTGAACCCAATAGAACATCTTTGGAGGGAGCTGAAAGTCCGTATTGCCCAGCGACAGCCCCGAAACCTGAAGGATCTGGAGAAGGTCTGTATGGAGGAGTGGGCCAAAATCCCTGCTGCAGTGTGTGCAAACCTGGTCAAGACCTACAGGAAACGTATGATCTCTGTAATTGCAAACAAAGGTTTCTGTACCAAATATTAAGTTCTGCTTTTCTGATGTATCAAATACTTATATCATGCAATAAAATGCAAATTAATTACTTAAAAATCATACAATGTGATTTTCTGGATTTTTGTTTTAGATTCCGTCTCTCACAGTTCAAGTGTCCCTATGATAAAAATGACAGACCTCTACATGCTTTGTAAGTAGGAAAACCTGCAAAATCGGCAGTGTATCAAATACTTGTTCTCCCCACTGTATTTGAGAAGTTATAAATACTGTAGTTTTCTAAGGTATGCAATGACTAACATGACAAGAGGAACTGATGATGCACTACCCAATTTCAAAATTGCACCTTGTGCATTTTACTATTACAACTTTCAAGAGTAAGTTTAAAGCCGGACTAAGTTCCTTTAAAAGTTTTTTTTTTACGTTGTTTTTTGCCGACCCATTGGTGGCGCGCCCCACAGTTTGGGAACAACTGAATTATGGGATCACACCTCGGAGAGAAGATGGGCTGCATCTCAATAGTCTATAGAGGTTTCCTCTCCTTGTCTCTCCTGGACATAGACCTGCACGATAAGTGAACATTGTATAGCGAGCGAAGCAAAGACAGTTCTTCCACATAACTACATCAGCTCCATAAGGAGATGAGAAGCGGAAGCCACTTTAGACTAGAATGAGATGCAGAGCAAGTTTCACAATCAGTTTATGTCTGTTCCATTCTTTCCCTATCATAGTTGATGTTATCTGCCCTCCTAGGGTAGTTAAACTGTAGACAGTCTGCTGTAAACAGAGACACAAGGGGTTGTTTGTTTTCGTGATGGTGGTGAAGTGACATTTTTACACCAGGCTGGCCAGACTGGTATTCCAGTTCCAGTAAATGATTTCAGATGGGATTCCAGACACTGACACATAATATGTTATGATGTGTGTGCATGCATGTGTGTAAATGAGGAGAGAGAGAGAGAGAGATGTAGTTTTCCAGTTGTGTTTATAAATACCGTCAGCGGTGTGAACTATGAACATGGAAATAAGGGACTAGATGGCAGTTTGTTCCTCTTCATTTGAATGCAAATGCCAGAGTTGTTCCGATGGCTCAGTTGGTTGGAGCATGGTGCTTCTCACAAGTTGTGGGTTTGATACTACATTAGCTGTAATTTGCTTACGATACAAGCGTCTATAACAGTAATTCTATTTCAGCAGTGAAACGGACATGTCGTCTGTAATAATGTTATGACAAACTATACTTCTCTACGTCTAAGTGGCGGCTTGAATAAAGTTTGACATTTTCACATACAATGAAAACTGCTGGTCACACTGAAACCCTGATGTTAAATGATATGGTGATGATGTCCTTGACCAGGACTATGGTCAAAGGAACCGCAGCCGACCACGGTCTTTCTATGGTCACTGTGCACAGTCATCATCACTCCTACTCGCTATTAGTCATCTGAGGTCGCCCCTAACATAAACAGTTTTTTATATCACAACTTAGAGGACGCTGTGTGTTTGTGTGTGTTACTGCATAATTACACAACCATATCATGCATTGGCCTCTGTACATATTTCAAAAGAGGTTTGGTTCTCTGCGTTGGTTACGTCCCTTAACCTCTGGTAGTGAAATCAAACCTGATACCAGCTTGGGAAAGAGGCCACAATGCCTAGACTCTTAACTAGGCTAACTGGCTAAACTGACCCCTTAATTCTCTCTCTCTCTCTCTCTCTCTCTCTCTCTCTCTCTCTCTCTCTCTCTCTCTCTCTCTCTCTCTCTCTCTCTCTCTCTCTCTCTCTCTCTCTCTCTCTCTCTCTCTCTCTCTCTCTCTCTCTCTCTCTCTCTCTCTCTCACTTTCTCTTTCTCTCTCTACGCCAGGTCAGGTGACGGGGAACAACAACACCACCTTCATCTCCAGCGGTCAGGTTATGAACTTCAGCGCTGATGTCATCGTCGTCTACGTCAGCCAGACATCGCTAGGCAACGAGGAAGAAGGGCCAGATGATGCGTTCGGAATCCCCGTCCAGGAACAGACCAATGAGAGAGCTCCATTGTTCCAAAGTTCTGTGTCCTCCAAAAGTGTCAGTCATTCACCACCACTGTCTCCAGGGAACTCCATTACCCATAACCCCCCACAGCAGGATGACAACCTGCCAGTTCAGGAAGTGACTGATGAGTGGCCCAGTGACTGATGAAGTGAGACAAGAAAATGGTGGATAGTGTACCATAAGCCATGAGAGTAGTGACGTGACACACTTGTTGCCACTCCAAAACCTATCGCTACGACCTACTCCAAACAATAGTCCATAATCTTCCTGGGTAGGTGCTAGGAATTGGAACTGGGCCATAGACTTAGAACTGGAACCTGGAGGACTGTGATCCTCATCTGGACCTTATGGCTGTCTCAATAGTCTCATGTAGCTTCCTTTCCTTCATTGTCTCCTTTCTTTCATTCTCACTGATCTAAAAGAGCTGGACAACTGAAATCAGGTCCATAAGTTTGACTCTCTTCTTGTTGTTATCCTTGGTGTTGATTTGTTCTCAGAGCACCACGAGTGCGTTTAGTTTTTAAGAAAAATGCTATGCATTTGTTGAGTTATATACTATACATGTAAATGTGTTGTTTGTTTTCTAAAATGTTTTTGATGCTGTCTGATGTTGGACTAATGAAGAAATCTTTGGAACGAAAAGCCTTATTGTCGTACTACAAAAACCATGGAAGTGGATCGGTGATCCACACTCGTGTGATGAGTAACCTTGTCTAAAAATACTTGTGTTAGCTTTAGCTCAGAGGGCTAACACAGTCGTGTGGACAGCAGGAGACCCGGGATTCATCCACCTTAATCAGTTGTGTTGACCCAAAGAGAATACTTTGACCCAAAGTAACTTAATCTGTGACTTAAAACTACCCTATGCAGAAATCACTCTGCCATATCCTGGTTGCTAAAATTGGAATAGTTCACCTAATTTCAGTTGATGTGACAAAACAAGCATGTATAGTGTAGAGAATCATTGTAGCATCTAAATCGCTGCGAAATATATTTTCCATAACCAAAAATATTGTATTTTCAGCTGTTTGAAGCTGGTGTACAAAACTGAAAGTAAAAGAAGCAAAAACCAAACTTAAGAACGGGAAGCATAGAAATAGCGCATATAGAACAGATCTACTGCTTCTTAGACTTGCTTTGAATGATAATGACAGATCGATAACTCCCGTTTCTATGTGAATTTGGTTGGGTCGCCCAAAAAGTTACATATTGCAGCTTTAAGACTTTACCTAGTTGAACAACATAGTGTCTCAGAGGATTTCGTATTATTCTATATGTAAATCTGAGATGCTCCATTTAGTATGATCTGTTACGTTTTGTATGGTATGTATTCATTTGTGGATGCCCATCATCCATTTCGTATGATATATTACGAATTACAATTTGTATGATATGTTACGAATTTGCAAAATGTACAATATGTTACAAATTTGCAAAATGTACAATATGTTACAAATTTGCAAAATGTATGATATGTTATGAATTCCAATTTGTTGAGGCTAACGTTGGCAAGGTGGGTAGGATGCTCACATTTGCTAGCTGGCAAACGTTAGCTATGCTAGGGGTTAGGGTTAAGGTTAGGAGTTAGGGGAAGGGTTAGCTAAAAAGGTTAAGGTCAGGGGAAGGGTTAGCTAACATGCTAAGTAGTTGCAACGTAGCTAAAAAGTAGTAAGTTGTTGAAAGTTGCTAATTAGCTAAAATTGTCTGTGATGAGATTCGAACACACAACCTTTGGGTTGCTAGATGTTTGCATTATACGCCCACCCATCCACCCCCTGTCCTTTCCTTTTTGCCTTAAGTAAGCTTCTGTCTTATGTAACCATACCAAACGTAACATATACTCATTCTACTGTCTCGGTTTTACATTTACTATGTTACGTCTAGTCTATGAGACCAGGCTCGGTTGAAATGAAAACCAGCTCACACAGTAAATCTACAAGACCAAGTCTGAGACCAGCTATTGAATAGCTAACCAATCAAATAAAGCTTTCGAGAGTTGAAAGTGGAAACTTTTACCTTGTCTGTAAATAAACTATAAATATTGATTCAAATCAAATTTCAATAAATTACAGAACTGTTTTGATTAAAATGTAATGTTTTTTTGTGACAGCAGTCTTACCGTTATTCCATGGTTTACTGTCTGCTATCTGGTAATTACATTGAAGAGTTATTTATCTTCTCTCTGAGCCATAATGACTGGAAAACAGAACTAATTACACATGTGGCCGGGCTTCAGTTTCTGTCACTGTCCCAATGCAGACAGACAGACAGACTGACAGTCTTTCATTATCACACAAGATAGCTGCCAGTATAGGGCCAACGTAGCATTGGCCACGTTTAGCTAGCGTAGCATCTAGGATAGGGCTATTTTCTCTAAAACCACATGAGAAGGGCTGGCGACGCTGATTTGGGGCCTGGTTTGGGTCGTTTGTGTTTGTGTGCAAGTGTGCATGCGTGTGTGCCCTTGGGAACCAGAGGCCCACCAGGAGAGGAGGGTATTTTCTGTTGTCTGTGAAAACAGGAAGTTATGACTAGCCTGCACATGGTTTACATCAGATGCCATCAACTCAGCTGCTTCTAGAGAACATAAGAATAGAGAGTGTGTAGATTTAGAGGGTAATGTATTGGAGAACATTGGCACTAAACTA
Organism: Coregonus lavaretus; assembly: GCF_964263955.1. Classification (NCBI taxonomy): domain Eukaryota; kingdom Metazoa; phylum Chordata; class Actinopteri; order Salmoniformes; family Salmonidae; genus Coregonus; species Coregonus lavaretus. The sequence goes on along the minus strand of NC_140021.1, from coordinate 13,535,526 downwards.
TGATAGGCTGCCACCTAGTGGAGGATTTATTACTTGTATTACATGTATTGTACACAAACACATACACACACACATACACACACACACTGCATTCCATGTAGGGATGCAGTGTTCTGGTTCGCTGCTGGTGACACAGGTCAACAGGTTCTCGCCTGGAAACTACCAGAAACTTCTTAGACAGAAATGCTGAAAGTGGAATATCTTCACCTGCTGTTTAGACAGGCTTGAATTACACCTGAGGTGAAACAGAACCTGTATGGAAGTGTGAGACTCCATTCTTATGTAGGGACCTGGGTTTTTACTGACCATACATGTGACACTAGGATTTCACAGTCAAGTCACATGGTCAGGATAAAACATGGTGGCCCACTAATAGGAGGAGCCTACGGCTGGATATCTCTCTTGACTAACTCCCTCCACATTTCTACTTATCACAGAATACTGTTACTATTCAGATACACATTTTGTAAGAAAGAGTTTCTCTATGACACACTAATGAATTAGATACAGCTCTCCCCTGATGAAAGAATGGTTTATCTGGAGCCTATCAATAGTCCGTTAAGAATTTGGAGGCATGACACACACACACACATAAGAGTCTCAACACAGCTTCCTCCAACACATCAGTTGGAGAAAAGACAGAAAGACAGACTGGTTGAAGAGGGGATTTCTGAAGTCTCCCCAGAGGATATCAGTTTTCTATCAGAAAAAACAGAGATGGAAAAGATCAGGTAAAACCAATCCCTATGGTGCTACTGTAAATAGATGTAAGGACATCAGAGAGAAAATAACTTGAATTCAACATTTATGCTGTTAATATTAATGTAATTAATTGTGTTGTTCCAGTCAATATCAACAACAAATGTCAAACAGTTTATTTGTTTATCATATCAGTTCTCTCTTTTTCAAGGTCCCTAATTACTAAGCGCTGGTCGTCTGACGTTCGTCTGGACGGGAAAACTGCGATCGTGACGGGAGCTAACACTGGCATCGGCAAGGAGACCGCCATGGACCTGGCCAAGAGAGGTAGACCATACCATCTTCAATTCTCTTCCTCTATATTCTATTGCTTCCCTTCTCTTCCTTACAGTCGATATCTGCGCCCCTCGTGGAAATCAAATTAGCATAATAAAAACATCCCCATAAAGATCTGTCTGTTTAAGCTAGACACATGGGTTGCGTCTCAATCCACCACATCCTCCGATGTCGGCCTTCTGCATCTGCGGTGAAATGTGGCAGTGCTACAGCAGTGTTTGTCAGATCATGAGACATTTCGAAAATTGGTCTTCTCACGAAAACGTCTGTAGCATCCAAACTATTATGACCCCTCTATGGAAAGACGAGACTCTGAGCCCCACAATCGTCACTGGACTGAAGTCGGTACCGCCGATCTGCCAACCTCTGTCTGTAGCGTCCGAACAGTTTGGGCTACACACTAATATGACCCCTCTATGGAAAGATGACTTTAGGGGTATATTATTAATGAGAGAGGTAGGAACCAGTGGTGGTGCATTGCAGTGTATATGCCGGGAGTTTTACAGGCTACTGAAGTGTCAGAAATGTGCTAGACATCATGGACAGTATGGTAGTTTGATACTTTTTGTAAGTGTAAAGATAATTGAATAAAAAAGGGTTTCTCTTTCTCTAGGTGCACGTGTCATCCTGGCCTGCAGGGACATGGAGAATGCGGAGCTAGCGGTCAGTGACATAGTCAGGGAAATGGGAGGGGCCAAGGTGGAAGCCAGGAAGCTGGACCTCGCTGACACCAAGTCCATCTGTGAATTTGCTGAAAACATCTACAACAGTGGGTTAAAACACACACAAACAACACCATATAATGTAAAACCTATTAAATACCATACTGTCAGGGTTCCGATAAAGAGGCGTTCTGACTCTTTTTGTTCCCTAGCGGAGAAGGTGCTTCACTTCCTGATCAACAATGCAGGCGTGGCCATCTGTCCCTACAGCACCACTGTGGATGGATACGAGATGCAGCTTGGAGTCAACCACCTGGGTACGAGGCAAAACATCTGGTTTATTAACAAGACTGCAAGCAACACTTTTTTCCATTGCCACATAAAGAGAAGATATTATCACTGATTGATTGCCATTGATTGAAACCTATCCATATTAACTACTTCCTGTTTCCCTTTTCCAGGTCACTTCTTTCTGACTTTCCTCCTATTGGATCTGCTGAAGCACTCTGCCCCCTCCCGTGTCATCACTGTGTCTTCATCGGCCCACACCATGGGCAGGATCCACTTTGAGGACCTGAACAGTGAGAAGGAATACCACCCTGTCAAGGCCTATGTCCAGAGCAAACTGGCTAATATACTGTTCACTAGAGAGCTGGCCAAGAGGACCGCGGGTGGGTATGGGTGTATGTGTTTCCATGCGTGTGTGTTCACCCTGCAGCATCCTGTAGAGAATGGATCTAAGCGTACACCAGTGCGAGTGTCTCATGTCTTAACCACCATCACTCTGTGGTTGGAAATAGAGCAAAGATGCCCTGAGTACTTGGACAATGTATGTGTTTGTGTTTGTGTGTGTGTGTGTGTGTGTGTGTGTGTGTGTGTGTGTGTGTGTGTGTGTGCGTGTGTGTGTGTGTTTGTGTTTGTGTGTGTGTGTGTATTAACAGTTCTAGGTGTGACAGCCTATGCAGTGCACCCGGGGGTAGTGAACACTGATCTGATGCGTCACATAAAGCGCCCCCTACAGGTCATGCTTAAGAAGTTCAACTACTTCCTCAAGACACCAGCAGAAGGAGCCCAAACCACTCTGTACTGCATCCTGACCCCTGATTCTGAACTCACCTCTGGGGGTTACTACAGGTCAGTGACCTTTCACCTCTCATCCCTGACCCTGAACACTAACCTGTACTGTACTTGATTACCCCTGAAAGAAGGGTGTAAACTAAAATAATTATTTATCTCTCTCTCTCTCTCTCTCTCTCTCTCTCTCTCTCTCTCTCTCTCTCTCTCTCTCTCAGTGAGTGTGCACAGGCAGTGAGTGCCAGGGCTGGTAGTGATGAAGGCACCGCTCTCAAACTCTGGGCTGTTAGCTGTCATCTACTGGGCATCTGCTGGAGATGAACAGACATACAATAATACTATCTTTACACCAAATTGCTTCTTTCTGTCACGCCAAATACTGCAAAAATATTGCTGTCATAAGTCCTACTATGTCAAATGATAAATGTGATGGTACAATGTGAAGAGGGAGACAGACAGGTGATGTATGATGGGGCTGATGGTGAGCATAGGTGGAAGTGGTACAGACAGGTTCTAGAATATTGAGAGACTGTTGCTGTCAGTAAACTATCTGAGACTGGTCAAGGAAAGCTATATGTCATATATTCAGTTAAGCTAAATCATGTATTTCTCTTCTGTTTTTACGTCTTCGATTCCTGAGCTTTCTGGAGAAAGTAAAATGCTATCAAATGCTGTACCAACAGTCTGTTGCCTTTTCTTGTTGGGAATAATTTAGGCTTTCTAACAATTATTTAGACCAGCAATAGCTTTCTCTACAGAAATTATCTATTAGAACACGATTTAAGAGGTCTGACAAGTATCACTAAAATTGGCCTATGGGGACATCTAGTGGCCAAAGCTTCAGACTACAAGACGAAGTCTTAAAATGAGCGCTCAATCTGCTCACTGACATAGCATAACAGCGGTAGAAAATGATGATGATGATGTAGCCAATTGAACCTCGGATTATAAAAAGGAAAGGTTGTGAGTTTTCTACAGGATACTCTGTTAACCGCGTCTCACAAACGTTGTTAGTCACTCAGGATGTGTGGGCCAGATTTTTCCAGGAAATGAAAGTTATATTATTTGAACAAGGAAATATAGTTTGTAAACATTTGTTCTCTGACTGTCAAGGTGTGCCTACCTTGTTCAGGGCGAAACGAGTAGTAATGTCAACTGCCATAATAAACCAATTCGTTTAGTGTCCTTTTATATTCTAGGGAAAAGGAACACACATTGTGGGCTAGGCCTTTACAAAACCTGAATTGGCTACCAGTAGGCTATCTCAGAATTGTTAAAAAAACTGAACGGATCCGATAAAAGGCAATAATTCCACTGAATCAACTTCGAGCGCCTCATTTATCACATCGTCTGGTGCGCACTGACCTAAATCTCACTCCACTCATGGGGAAATTGGTCAGAGAGGACCCCTGAGCAGTCATCAGTTCGAGACAGTAATTCAACATAGTCATGCTGCGCATATATTGTAAGATCTCACAACATCTGGAGAATAAGTTAAACTATTTTCTTAAGTCATTCATTTAACCATTGTTCAAACAGACAACCATAACCAGTTCTCAATTAACCACTACTATATTATGGTAATAATAAAATAAATATTATTTGCGCAGCACAAAGACGGGCTGGAACACACCCATAGTGTGACAGACGTCGGGTGTGCGGGCTGCAACGCTGAGGAATGTATCCGTTGATAAAACCTTGGGTCGATAGGAAACTCTTGTTTAGATGAACTTGAGGTGTTGAGGAGAAAGTTTGTTCACTGGGAAAGGAATGCATTCAATCAGGTAGGTCAATTACTATTTATATTGGGAAAAACAAAGATGCTATGGTGGCAGTCATTTTCTCTTTCAGTATACAGAACTATTTTATGTTATTTTTAATGTTATTTTCAAATTTGAACTGTTATTACTGTTGTAACTATGAAACATTGAGCAAATTGTTGTTACCACTATAGGGTACTGATATTAAATTGCTATTAGACTAGTCCAGGGCTCTCCGACCCTGTTCCTGGAGTGCTAGAGTCACTCCAACCCTAATCTAGCACACCTGATTCTAATAACTAGCCGGTTGATAAACTGAACCAGGTCAGTTATAACTGGGGTTGGAGCAAAAACTTACAGGAGGGTAGCTCTCCAGGAACAGGGTTGGAGACCCATGGCCTAGTCTATATCATATTAAAGTAAATTAAAACAAAAACATATTTCTACTTCATAACACATTTTATTATTGGTTTTCACTAAAACAATATTATTTATCCAGTTTTGATAGCCGATCTATTGAATTATTTCCATCTATCTGTAATATTTAATCTAGTCTTATGCTCCATAGAAGATCATAATCTTTTTCACTTATCTACAGTTAATCATAAAACTAAGTATTTATATTTTATAATGTGGTTCCGTGCTTAAGCTGGTATTCTTACTAGTAGCTAGTTACTTCATTGACTTGCTGACATCTACGTTAAGTTGACATTCTGTTTGTTGTCTGCTCTGGGTGTCAGAGTAATGTCGTGTGTCTTATGTGTGTAATATGTATGCTGTTGCGTTATGTTGTAATATCACTACATTTCCTGTCTCTGTAATAAGCTGTTTTACCACATCCCCGAAACGATTTCTACTGTGTTTAACTCTGTGTTGGTTGACTGTGTTGATTGACTGTGTTGATTGACTGTGTTGATTGTGTATTTGACTCTTGCTGTGTGTATCTGACTCTGTCAGGAACTTCTTCTGTGGCCGCTGGTCATGTGACGTGCGTCTGGATGGTCAGACTGTCATCATCACAGGAGCTAACACTGGCATTGGCAAAGAGACAGCCAGGGACCTGGCCAAGAGAGGTAGAGAAAACACACACACAGTTTTGTATTGCTATCGTTGTGGGGACCAAATAATTGATTCCCATCCAAAATAATGTTTTCCCCAACGCCTCACCCTAAACCTAACTGTAACTCCTAACCCTAACCTTAATTCTAACCCTAACCCTATTTGTAACCCTAACCCTAAACCTAACCCCTAAGCCTAAAATAGCCTTTTTCCTTGTGGGGACCGGCAAAATGTCCCCACTTGTCCAAATGTTCCTTGTTTTACTATCCTTGTGAGCACTTCTGGTACCCACAAGGATATTTAAACAAACACACACACAAACACACGCACAAACACAGAAGCCGAAGTCTACTCCCCTTCGCCGGTGATTGGTCAACAGTACTACTCCTTGTCGGAGTGGGAACTATGGACAAGATTCTTCAATTAAGTATTTGTTGTCATTCAACGAGACGACTAATTTTCATTCACATTTTTTCACTTGAGAAATGCTGCACCAAACATCTTAGTTCGATGTAAAATTGTGTGAAGAAGACCTCCTTGGCAAAAACGTCCAAATTAATTACAGATTTCTTGATTTATCTTAGATTAATTCGGACTATTTTGAGGAAGGCTATGTTGTTGCTATGGTGTCTCAAGAGGGACACATTTTTTATGTTTATTTTTTTTAAAGCCATTTTCTTTTTTCTAAACCTAGTGTGTGGGCGCCTTTAGCCTAATGATATTCTCAGTAGCAGTCAATAAGGATCCAGGAGAGGTGAAGACAGAGAGGGCATTGTCAGAGTAGACCGTTAACCATCCGTCCTTTGCATGCGATGGGGCACGCACACACACACACACACACACATGCATGCACACACACAGAGGGAGATTAAAGCTGGTTCTGTGTACGTGGTCTGATTTGTTCCGTTGGCTGCACTTGAAAAGCTCTGTGTGGAACCAACTTCCTCTTACAAAACACAACCGTTTGTGTTTGTGTGTGAGTGTGAATATGTGTGTGTATTGCAAGCATCGGGGCTCTGTTAAAAGACGTTATCAGAATGACGTTTCACTCATTCACGACTGAGGTTAGAGCTGGGAACGAAAGATTCATAACTGTCTGTCATTTTATTTCCTAAAGTAATTTGTTATATGAGGAAATATTGATCATACTTTACGATGTCAAGAAGTAGGCTAGAGGAAATAAATGAAAGAGAGTGGTTATATTAAATTATCAATGTAATTGTATAACCAATAGGGTAAATTGAGATTTGGTTGTCTTTTTTTAGACAGGCCGGGCCAAGACAAAGCCTTGCATGCATCACGTTCTATTTCCTGGCTTACTGGAAAACAGTCTTTTACTTAAAGATCTGAAACTAGAATCCTCAAGTTACCTTCCTCTGTCCTTCAACTCACTTTTGTGTAATTTAAAATGTTGATGTATATTTTAATTTAACTCAATGAAAATTGCTGTGACGGTATAACAAAATAGAATCACTAAATGTGTTAATTATGTACTGTAAACAACAGCTAGATAAAAAATAAACTTTGCAGTGTCCAATGCACACATACACACACACTACTCACCCATGTGGAACAAATAAACGCTGTCAGCATAAAATCCCCCTGGATCATCACTGTGTGTGCGATTGGCTCAACTCAAACTCTAACTTTCCTCTTAATTGTTTGTTTATCGTTTGTGTTTTAATTTTGATTGGCTGCTCTGCCAGGGAATTTGGGAAACAATTCCGATTCCCACATCGGAGCAAAGAGAGGGGAACAAAAGCACTTTGATAGCTTCCAGACGGAACGCTCCCATGGAATAATGACGCTTTCTATTCCATAATTACTGGGCCACCACAGCTATTGTGTGTGTGTGTGTGTGTGTGTGTGTGTGTGTGTACTCATAGGCCCTCTCAGCAGGGCTGGGCTCATTAAAATAGGATAAGCAGTACATTGTTTGCCAAGTGAAGATGAGAAACACTGTGAAATGAACAGTTAAATATTGTGTAAACTGAGATATTAAGCTTGTGTTTTTAGAGATTTCTATGATATTTAGTTAAACTGTAGAGAACGACCATCCTATGATGTGCAGGGATTTTAAACACAAATGAACATCTTTCACATTTGTCCTCCCGTGTGCTATTAACCTTATGACCTGCCTATGTGTAACCTCTGACCTCTCTGAACCCCCTCTCAGGTGCTCGCATCATCATGGCGTGTAGAGACATGGAGAAGGCGGAGGGCGCCAGGAAAGAGATCACAGAAGATTGTGGAAATGAAAACATTGTCATTCACAAACTGGATCTGTCTGACACCAAGTCTATCAGAGAGTTCGCTGAGCTGATTAACAAAGGTATGTAACATTCAGGGTATAGGAATGGATGGATGGATGGATGGATGGATAGATAGCTGGAGGGAGGGAAAGCTTTTGCAGTGACTGTTTTTCTTGTGTTTGCAGAGGAGAAGCAAGTTAATATCCTGATCAACAACGCTGGCATCATGATGTGTCCCTACTCTAAGACCAAGGACGGCTTCGAGATGCAGTTTGGAGTCAACCACCTGGGTAAGATAAATCAATCAATCAACTTGTATTCATGTAGCCCCTTTCATAATGCATTTGCCATAAAATGCTGAGGTGCAACCAAAGCTTAAACCCTTCCCCATAGTAAGCTGGTAGTGGGAAGGGAAAAACCCCTAGACGATTCAACGTTCCATTACTTATTAAGCTATATACAGTGGGAAGAACAAGTATTTGATACACTGCCGATTTTGCAGGTTTTCCTACTTACAAAGCATGTAGAGGTCTGTAATTTTTATCATAGGTACACTTCAACTGTGAGAGACGGAATCTAAAACAAAAATCCAGAAAATCACATTGTATGATTTTTAAGTAAATAATTTGCATTTTATTGCATGACATAAGTATTTGATCGCCTACCAACCAGTAAGAATTCCGGCTCTCACAGACCTGTTAGTTTTTCTTTAAGAAGCCATCCTGTTCTCCACTCATTACCTGTATTAACTGCACCTGTTTGAACTTGTTACCTGTATAAAAGACACCTGTCCACACACTCAATCAAACAGACTCCAACCTCTCCACAATGGCCAAGACCAGAGAGCTGTGTAAGGACATCAGGGATACAATTGTAGACCTGCACAAGGCTAGGATGGGCTACAGGACAATAGGCAAGCAGCTTGGTGAGAAGGCAACAACTGTTGGCCCAATTATTAGAAAATTGAAGAAGTTCAAGATGACGGTCAATCACCCTCAGTCTGGGGCTCCATGCAAGATCTCACCTCGTGGGGCATCAATGATCATGAGGAAGGTGAGGGATCAGCCCAGAACTACACGGCAGGACCTGGTCAATGACCTGAAGAGAGCTGGGACCACAGTCTCAAAGAAAACCATTAGTAACACACTACGCCGTCATGGATTTAAATCCTGCAGCGCACGCAAGGTCCCCCTGCTCAAGCCAGCGCATGTCCAGGCCCGTCTGAAGTTTGCCAATGACCATCTGGATGATCCAGAGGAGGAATGGGAGAAGGTCATGTGGTTTGATGAGACAAAAATATAGCTTTTTGGTCTAAACTCCACTCGCCGTGTTTGGAGGAAGAAGAAGGATGAGTACAACCCCAAGAACACCATCCCAACCGTGAAGCATGGAGGTGGAAACATCATTCTTTGGGGATGCTTTTCTGCAAAGGGGACAGGACGACTGCACCGTATTGAGGGGAGGATGGATGGGGCCATGTATCGCGAGATCTTGGCCAACAACCTCCTTCCCTCAGTAAGAGCATTGAAGATGGGTCGTGGCTGGGTCTTCCAGCATGACAACGACCCGAAACACACAGCCAGGGCAACTAAGGAGTGGCTCCGTAAGAAGTATCTCAAGGTCCTGGAGTGGCCTAGCCAGTCTCCAGACCTAAACCCAATAGAAAATCTTTGGAGGGAGCTGAAAGTCCGTAATGCCCAGCGACAGCCCCAAAACCTGAAGGATCTGGAGAAGGTCTGTATGGAGGAGTGGGCCAAAATCCCTGCTGCAGTGTGTGCAAACCTGGTCAAGACCTACAGGAAACGTATGATCTCTGTAATTGCAAACAAAGGTTTCTGTACCAAATATTAAGTTCTGCTTTTCTGATGTATCAAATACTTATGTCATGCAATAAAATGCAAATTAATTACTTAAAAATCATACAATGTGATTTTCTGGATTTTTGTTTTAGATTCAGTCTCTCACAGTTGAAGTGTACCTATGTCAAAAATTGCAGACCTCTATATGCTTTGTAAGTAGGAAAACCTGCAAAATCGGCAGTGTATCAAATACTTGTTCTCCCCACTCAAAAGTCAAAAGTTTGGACACACCTACTCATTCAAGGGTTTTTCTTTATTTGTAAAATGTTCTACATTGTAGAATAATAGTGAAGACATCAAAACCATGAAATAACACATATGGAATCATGTAGTAACTACAAAAGTGTTAAACAAATCAAAATATATGTTATATTTGAGATTCTTCAAATAGCCACCCTTTGCCTTGATGACAGCTTTGCACACTCTTGGCATTCTCTCAACCAGCTTCATGAGGTAGTCACCTGGAATGCATTTCAATTAACAGGCGTGCCTTCTTAAAAGTTACTTTGTGGAATTTCTTTCCTTCTTAATGCGTTTGAGCCAATCAGTTGTGTTGTGACAAGGTAGGTGGGGTATACAGAAGGTAGCCCTATTTGGTAAAAGACCAAGTCCATATTATGCCAAGAACAGCTCAAATAAGCAAAGAGAAACGACAGTCCATCACTTCTTTAAGACATGAAGGTCAGTCAATCCAGAACATTTCAAGAACTTTGAAAGTTTCTTCAAGTACAGTCGCAAAAACCATCAAGCGCTATGATGAAACTGTCTCTCATGAGGACCGCCACAGGAATGGAAGACCCAGAGTTACCTCTGCTGCAGAGGATAAGTTCATTAGAGTTACCAGCCTCAGAAATTGCAGCCCAAAAAAATGCTTCACAGAGTTCAAGTAACATACACATCTCAACATCAACTGTTCAGAGGAGACTGTGTGAATCAGGCCTTCATGGTCGAATTGCTGCAAAGAAACCACTACTAAAGGACACAAATAAGAAGAGACCTGCTTGGGCCAAGAAACACGACTGATTGACATTAAACCGGTGGAAATGTGTCCTTTGGTCTGGAGTCCAAATTTGAGATTTTTGGTTCAAACCGCCATGTCTTTGTGAGACACGGTGTGGGTGAACGGATGATCTCCGCATGTGTATTTCCCACCGTAAAGCACGGAGGAGGAGGTGTTCTGGTGTGGGGGTGCTTTGCTGGTGACACTGTCTGTGATTTATTTAGAATTCAAAGCACACTTCACCAGCATGGCTACCACAGTATTCTGCAGTGATAAGCCATCCCATCTGGTTTGTGCTTAGTGGGACTATCATTTGATTTTCAACAGGACAATGACCCACACGCCTCCAGGCTATGTAAGGGCTATTTTACCAAGAAGGAGAGTGATGGAGTGCTGCATCAGATGACCTGGCCTCCACAATCCCCCGACCTCAACCCAATTGAGATGGTTTGGGATGAGTCGGATGACAGAATGAAGGAAAAGAAGCTGGTTGAGAGAATGCCGAGAGTGTGCAAAGCTGTCATCAAGGCAAAGAGTGGCTATTTGTAGAATCTCAAATATAAAATTTATTTTGATTTGTTTAACACTTATTTGGTTACTACATAATTCCATATGTGTTATTTCATAGTTTTGATGTCTTCACTATTATTCTACAATGTAAAAATAAAGAAAAACCCCTGAATGGTAAGGGGTGTCCAAACTTTGACTGGTACTGTATGTATATATATACACTGCTCAAAAAAATAAAGGGAACACTTAAACAACACATCCTAGATCTGAATGAATGAAATATTCTTATTAAATACTTTTTTCTTTACATAGTTGAATGTGCTGACAACACAATCACACAAAAATTATCAATGGAAATCAAATGTATCAACCCATGGAGGTCTGGATTTGGAGTCACCCTCAAAATTAAAGTGGAAAACCACACTACAGGCTGCTCCAACTTTGATGTAATGTCCTTAAAACAAGTCAAAATGATGCTCAGTAGTGTGTGTGGCCTCCACGTGCCTGTATGACCTCCCTACAACGCCTGGGCATGCTCCTGATGAGGTGGCGGATGGTCTCCTTAGGGATCTCCTCCCAGACCTGGACTAAAGCATCCGCCAACTCCTGGACAGTCTGTGGTGCAACGTGGCGTTGGTGGATGGAGCGAGACATGATGTCCCAGATGTGCTCAATTGGATTCAGGTCTGGGGAATGGGCGAGCCAGTCCATAGCATCAATGCCTTCCTCTTGCACGAACTGCTGACACTCCAGCCACATGAGGTCTAGAATTGTCTTGCATCAGGAGGAACCCATGGCCAACCGCACCAGCATATGGTCTCACAAGGGGTCTGAGGATCAAGGGGTACCTAATGGCAGTCAGGCTACCTCTGGCGAGCACATGGAGGGCTGTGCGGCCCCCCCAAAGAAATGCCACCCCACACCATGACTGACCCACCGCCAAACCGGTCATGCTGGAGGATGTTGCAGGCAGCAGAACGTTCTCCACGGCGTCTCCAGACTCTGTCAAGTCTGTCACGTGCTCAGTGTGAACCTGCTTTCATCTGTGAAGAGCACAGGGCGCCAGTGGCGAATTTGCCAATCTTGGTGTTCTCTGGCAAATGCAAAACGTCCTGCACGGTGTTGGGCTGTAAGCACAAACCCCACCTGTGGACGTCGGGCCCTCATACCACCCTCATGGAGTCTGTTTCTGACCGTTTGAGCAGACACATGCACATTTGTGGCCTGCTGGAGGTCATTTTGCAGGGCTCTGGCAGTGCTCCTCCTGCTCCTCCTTGCACAAAGGCGGAGGTAGTGGTCCTGCTGCTGGGTTGTTGCCCTCCTACTGCCTCCTCCACGTCTCCTGATGTACTGGCCTGTCTCCTGGTAGCGCCTCCATGCTCTGGACACTATGCTGACAGACACAGCAAACCTTCTTGCCACAGCTCGCATTGATGTGCCATCCTGGATGAGCAGCACTACCTGAGCCACTTGTGTGGGTTGTAGACTCCGTCTCATGCTACCACTTGAGTGAAAGCACCGCCAGCATTCAAAAGTGAACAAAACATCAACCAGGAAGCATAGGAACTGAGAAGTGGTCTGTGGTCACCACCTGAAGAACCACTTCTTTATTGGGGGTGTCTTGCTAATTGCCTATAATTTCCACCTGTTGTCTATTCCATTTGCACAACAGCATGTGACATTTATTGTCAATCAGTGTTGCTTCCTAAGTGGACAGTTTGATTTCACAGAAGTGTGATTGACTTGGAGTTACATTGTGTTGTTTAAGTGTTCCCTTAATTTTTTTGAGCAGTGTATATATACAGTGGAGAAAAAAAGTATTTAGTCAGCCACCAATTGTGCAAGTTCTCCCACTTAAAAAGATGAGAGAGGCCTGTCATTTTCATCATAGGTACACGTCAACAATGACAGACAAAATTAGGGAAAAAAAATCCAGAACATCACATTGTAGGATTTTTTATGAATTTATTTGCAAATTATGGTGGAAAATAAGTATTTGTTCAATAACAAAAGTTTCTCAATACTTTGTTATATACCCTTTGTTGGCAATGACACAGGTCAAACGTTTTCTGTAAGTCTTCACAAGGTTTTCACACACTGTTGCTGGTATTTTGGCCCATTCCTCCATGCAGATCTCCTCTAGAGCAGTGATGTTTTGGGGCTGTCGCTGGGCAACACGGACTTTCAACTCCCTCCAATGATTTTCTATGGGGTTGAGATCTGGAGACTGGCTAGGCCACTCCAGGACCTTGAAATGCTTCTTACGAAGCCACTCCTTCGTTGCCCGCGCGGTGTATTTGGGATCATTGTCATGCTGAAAGACCCGGCCACGTTTGATCTTCAATGCCCTTGCTGATGGAAGGTGGTTTTCACTCAAAATCTCACGATACATGGCCCCATTCATTCTTTCCTTTACACGGATCAGTCGTCCTGGTCCCTTTGCAGAAAAACAGCCCCAAAGCATGATGTTTCCACCCCCATGCTTCACAGTAGGTATGGTGTTCTTTGGATGCAACTCAGCATTCTTTGTCCTCCAAACACGACGAGTTGAGTTTTTACCAAAAAGTTATATTTTGGTTTCATCTGACCATATGACATTCTCCCAATCCTCTTCTGGATCATCCAAATGCACTCTAGCAAACTTCAGACGGGCCTGGACATGTACTGGCTTAAGCAGGGGGACACGTCTGGGCACTGCAGGATTTGAGTCCCTGGCGGCGTAGTGTGTTACTGATGGTAGGCTTTGTTACTTTGGTCCCAGCTCTCTGCAGGTCATTCACTAGGTCCCCCCGTGTGGTTCTGGGATTTTTGCTCACCGTTCTTGTGATCATTTTGACCCCACGGGGTGAGATCTTGCGTGGAGCCCCAGATCGAGGGAGATTATCAGTGGTCTTGTATGTCTTCCATTTGCTAATAATTGCTCCCACAGTTGATTTCTTCAAACCAAGTTGCTTACCTATTGCAGATTCAGTCTTCCCAGCCTGGTGCAGGTCTACAATTTTGTTTCTGGTGTCCTTTGACAGCTCTTTGGTCTTGGCCATAGTGGAGTTTGGAGTGTGACTGTTTGAGGTTGTGGACAGGTGTCTTTTATACTGATAACAAGTTCAAACAGGTGCCATTAATACAGGTAACGAGTGGAGGACAGAGGAGCCTCTTAAAGAATAAGTTACAGGTCTGTGAGAGCCAGAAATCTTGCTTGTTTGTAGGTGACCAAATACTTATTTTCCACCATAATTTGCAAATAAATTCATTAAAACTCCTACAATGTGATTTTCTGGAAAAAAAAATCTCAATTTGTCTGTCATAGTTGACGTGTACCTATGATGAAAATTACAGGCCTCTCTCATCTTTTTAAGTGGGAGAACTTGCACAATTGGTGGCTGACTAAATAATTTTTTCCCCACTGTATATATACACACACTAGGCCTACTCGTGTGTATCTGTGTTATCAGATTAGCTAGATTAAATCAGTGCAGGCATGTTCTTAAGCAGGCTAACATGGTATATTAGCCCCTATTTCCTTCCTAAATGGAGAACTAATTAGGGGCTACCTTACATGGCTGTAGTAATTGCTCTCTGTCTCCGGCAGTAAAGCTATTAGCAGTCACAGATTAGGACGGAAATTCAATCTGATTTGAATGGAAGTGAGTCTGTGACTTTTGCTGAAGTTCAGTTTCTGTAAAAACTGTTTGAATTCTCGCCATACATCCTTGGTCCGTAAATATACACACACTGATGAACTATTCATACTGAAGAGGACAGAATTAAGGACAGTTCATTCCCAGTCTTACAGATAACATAAACATTCTTATGCATGCACGCGCGCACACGCACACGCACACACACACACACACACACACACACACACACACACACACACACACACACCCTGACAACATGCACATTTGCCAGAAAGAACGCACACACACAGTTCATTGATCCTTCCCTAACCTCTGACTTCCTGTAGGTCACTTCCTGATGACCAACCTGTTGTTGGACCTGATTAAGCGCTCGGCGCCAGCCCGCATCATTAACGTGTCGTCAGTGGCTCACACCTGGACCAGCATGAGACTGGACGACATCAACAGTGAGAAGAGCTACGACCAGGTCAAGGCCTATGGACAGAGCAAACTGGCCAATGTCCTCTGCACACGCTCACTGGCCAAACGACTGCAGGGTAAGAGCTGCACTCGACAGCCATGTCCGACAATGGCCGAACTGGAGAATGGGAGTTGACTCAAAACATTTCCTCTTCCTCATAATCTCCACAGGATGTTTAATGTAGTCACCTCTGTGTGTGTGTATTAATAACAGGATACTGTACTGTGTCCCACACATAGACTGCGTCCTGTTAAGATCCCTCATATAGACCATGTCATGTTTTCGCTCCAAAGCACCCTCCATGAACTCTGAAATGGACTTTGTTCATTTAGGCCACTGCATGTTAGTTTCTCCAACTTGAAGACTCTCTCAAACCTCCTCTGTTAGCTACTCAGAATTAGATGATCTATGGATAACCCTGTATACCTACAAACCTAAGATTGATCAAATATCTGACCCTGTAACAGTGGCTAGAAGCAACTTGTTCCTACTACTCATCATGACACGACTGAACGTCCAGTTTATGTGTGTTGTGTGCAGGCACTGGTGTGAGTGTGTTCTCCCTCCATCCGGGCGTGGTCCAGTCAGAACTGTGGAGACACCTGAACAGTCCTGTCCAGGTAGCGGTCAAGGTGTTCCGGCCATTCACTAAGTCCGCTGTAGAGGGAGCTCAGACCTCCATATACTGTGCTGTGGAGCCAGGACTGGAGAAGGAGAGTGGAGGATACTACAGGTACACACACACACGCATGCACGCACATACTGTTAGATTTTGTGAAAGTGTAACTTACAGTGTTAATCAGGTAAGTTATTGTATACCTGCTCATTGACACTCATTGTGTTTGTGTGTGAACAGTGACTGTGCACCTGCGAGGTGCTCCAGGATAGCCTCTGATGACGACTTGGCCCAGAAACTGTGGGAGCTGAGCTGCAAGATGCTGGCCATCACCTGGGAGTAAACACACGACACTAGGCTGCATCTCAAATGGCACCCTATTCCTCATGTAGTGCACTGAATACATTCCGGATGTAGTGCACAACGTGGCTTTAGCCAACAGTAGGGCACTGTATGGCAAAAATGCTATTTGATATTTACCCAGTGTATTTCTACAGGTAGTATATTCTCACTATGTAGATTACAATGTGTAAAGAGCATTACTACTGTATGTGTGTATATATATACAGTGAGGGAAATAAGTATTTGATCCCCTGAACACACGGCCAAGGCAACAAAGGAGTGGCTCAAGAAGAAGCACATTAAGGTCCTGGAGTGGCCTAGCCAGTCTCCAGACCTTAATCCCATAGAAAATCTGTGGAGGGAGCTGAAGGTTCGAGTTGCCAAACGTCAGCCTCGAAACATTAATGACTTGGAGAAGATCTGCAAAGAGGAGTGGGACAAAATCCCTCCTGAGACATGTGCAAACTTGGTGGCCAACTACAAGAAACGTCTGACCTCTGTGATTGCCAACAAGGGTTTTGCCACCAAGTACTAAGTCATGTTTTGCAGAGGGGTCAAATACTTATTTCCCTCATTAAAATGCAAATCAATTTATAACATTTTTGACATGCGTTTTTCTGGATTTTTGTTGATGTTATTCTGTCTCTCACTGTTCAAATAAACCTACCATTAAAATTATAGACTGATCATTTCTTTGTCAGTGGGCAAACGTACAAAATCAGCAGGGGATCAAATATTTTTTTCCCTCACTGTATGTATATATATATATATATATATATATATATATATATATATATATATATATATATATATACATACAGTTGAAGTCGGATACATTTAAGTTTTTCACAATTCCTGACATTTAATCCTAGTGAAAATTCCCTGTTTTAGGTCAGTTAGGATCACCACTTTATTTTAAGAATGTGAAATGTCAGAATAATAGTAGAGAGAATGATTTCTTTCAGCTTTTATTTCTTTCATCACATTCCCAGTGGGTCAGAAGTTTACATACACTCAATTAGTATTTGGTAGCATTCCCTTTAAATTGTTTAATTTGGGTCAAACGTTTCGGGTAGACTTCCACAAGCTTCCTACAATAAATTGGGTGAATGTTGGCCCATTCCCCCTGACAGAGCTGGTGTAACTGAGTCAGGTTTGTAGGCCTCCTTGCTCACACACGCTTTTTCAGTTCTGCCCACAAATGTTCTGTAGGATTGAAATCAGGGCTTTGTGATGGCCACTCCAATACCTTGACTTTGTTGTCCTTAAGCCATTTTGCCACAACTTTGGAAGTATGCCTGAGGTCATTGTCCATTTGGAAGGCACATTTGCGACCAAGCTTTAACTTCCTGACGTCTTGAGATGTTGCTTCAATATATCCACATAATTTTCCTTCCTCATGATGCCATCTATTTTGTGAAGTGCATCAGTCCCTCCAGCAGCAAAGCACCCCCACAGCATGATGCTGCCACCCCGTGCTTCAGGGTTGGGATTATGTTCATCGGCTAGCAAGTACCCCCTTTTTCCTCCAAACATAACGATGGTCATTATGGCCAAACAGTTCTATTTTTGTTTCGTCAGACCAGAGGACATTTCTCAAAAAATTAAGATCTTTGTCCCCATGTGCAGTTGCAAACCGTAGTCTGGCTTTTTTATGGCGGTTTTGGAGCAGTGGCTTCTTCCTTGCTGAGCGGCTTTCAGGTTATGTCGATATAGGACTCGTTTTACTGTGGATATAGATACTTTTGTACCTGTTTCCTCCAGCATCTTCACAAGGTCCTCTGCTGTTGTTCTGGGATTGATTTGCACTTTTCGCACCAAAGTACGTTCATCTCTAGGAAACAGAACGCGTCTCCTTCCTGAGCGGTATGACGGCTGCGTGGTTCCATGGTGTTTATACTTGCGTACTATTGTTTGTAGAGATGAACGGGGTACCTTCAGGCATTTGGAAATTGCTCCCAAGGATGAACCAGACTTGTGGAGGTCTACAAATTGTTTTCTGAGGTCTTGGCTGATTTCATTTGATTTTCCCATGATGTCAAGCAAAGAAGTTTGAAGTTAGGCCTTGAAATACATCCACAGGTACACCTCCAATTGACTCAAATGATGTCAATTAGCCTATCAGAAGCTTCTAAGGCCATGACATCATTTTCTGGAATTTTCCAAGCTGTTTAAAGGCACATTCAACTTAACTTCTGACCCACTGGAATTGTGATACAGTGAATTATAAGTGAAATAATCTGTCTGTAAACAATTGTTGGTTGGAAAACGTACTTGTGTCATGCACAAAGTAGATGTCCTAACCGACTTGCCAAAACTATAGTTTAACAAGAAATTTGTGGAGTGGTTGAAAAACGAGTTTAAATGACTCCAACCTAAGTGTATGTAAACTTCCGACTTCAACTGTATATTATAGTGTTACTGTAGCTGTATTTAAACCATGAGTAGCTATACTTTCATAAACAGACAGAAAAACAGATTTGTTGAGGACTGAATAAAGACAATGGTTGTGACTCGTGTCTCAAATCCTGTTCCCCATATAGTGGCCAGCTTTTGGCCCGAGCCCTGACGGAGATGTCCTGTTTCAAAACTCTGAAAATACATCCTTGTCACGGTCGTCGAGGAGTGAAGGAGACCAAGGCGCAGCGAGTGAAAAGAACATGTTGACTTTATTTACTAAAAGCAACCAAAAACAACAAATCAAAGCGACGAATGTGAAGTCCAATAGTGACAAAGACTAAACAGGAACAATAACCCACAATGCCCACAAGAAAACATACAGAATAAATATGGCTCCCAATCAGAGATAACGAGCCGACAGCTGACACTCGTTACCTCCGATTGGGAGTCAATGACCAAACCTAGAAATACACACAACAGAACTACCAACATAGAAATACACCCAAAACACAACCAACCGAATACACCCTTACCACCACCCCCACAACAAATACCCAACAAAACAAATACACCCTGGCTCAAATCCAAAAGTCCCGGAGCCAGAGTGTTACAGTACCCCCCCCTAAAGGTGCGCACTCCGGGCGCACCAGCATACAGTCTCGGGGAGGGTCTGGGTGGGCGTCTGTCCACGGTGGCGGTTCTGGCCCTGGTCGTGGTCCCCACCCCACCTTAGTCACCACCCGCTTCCCTAGCCTCCTCCACATGACCACCCCCCAATTAAACCCCACTGGATTAAGGGGCGGCACCGGACTAAGGGGCAGCACCGGACTAAGGGGCAGCACCGGACTAAGGGACAGTACCTGACTAGCTGGTTCTGGCGGATCCTGGCTGGACGGCTCTGGCGGATCCTGGCTGGACGGCTCTGGCGGATCCTGGCTGGCGGAAGGCTCTGGCTGATCCCGGCTGGACGGCTCTGGCGGATCCCGGCTGGACGGCTCTGGCGGATCCCGGCTGGACGGCTCTGGCGGATCCTGGCTGGCGGAAGGCTCTGGCGGATCCTGGCTGGCGGAAGGCTCTGGCTGATCCTGTCTGGCGGAAGGCTCTGGCTGATCCTGTCTGGCGGAAGGCTCTGGCTGATCCTGTCTGGCGGAAGGCTCTGGCTGATCCTGTCTGGCGGAAGGCTCTGGCTGATCCTGTCTGGCGGAGGGCTCTGGCTGATCCTGTCTGGCGGAAGGCTCTGGCTGCTCCTGTCTGGCGGAAGGCTCTGGCTGATCCTGTCTGGCGGAAGGCTCTGGCTGCTCCTGTCTGGCGGAGAGCTCTAGCGGCTCCGGTCTGGCGGACGGCTCTGAAGGCTCATGGCAGACGGGCGGCTTTGCAGGCTCAGTACAGACGGGCAGTTCCTGCGGCGCTTGGCAGACGGACAGTTCAGACGGCGTTGGGCAGACGGGCAGTTCAGACCCCGTTGGGCAGACGGCAGACTCTGGCCGTCTGAGGCGCATCGTAGGCCTGGTGCGTGGTGCCGGAACTGGAGGTACCGGGCTGAGGACACGCATCTCAGGGCTAGTGCGGGGAGAAGCAACAGGGCATGCTGGACCCTGGGGACGCACCGTAGGCCTGATGCGTGGTGCCGGAACTGGAGGTACCGGGCTGAGGACACGCATCTCGGGGCTAGTGCGGAGAGCAACAACAGGACGCACAGGACTCTGGGGACACACAGGAGGCTTGGTGCGTGGTGTATGCACTGGTGGTAAAGGGCTGGAGACACGCACCATCGAGCCAGTGCGTGGAGGAGACACAGGGCTCTGAAGACGCACAGGAAACCTGGTGCGTGGTGTAGGTACTGGTGGTACTGGGCTGGAGCGAGGAGGTGGCGCCGGAAATACCGGACCGTGCAGGCGTACTGGCTCCCTTGAGCACTGAGCCTGCCCAACCTTACCTGGGTTGATGCTCCCCGTCGCCCGACCAGTACGGTGAGGTGGAATAACCCGCACCGGCCTATGTGGGCGAACCGGGAACACCATGCGTAAGGCTGGTGCCATGTACGCCGGCCCGAGGAGACGCACTGGTGACCTGCTGCGTGGGACCGGCTTCATGACATCCGGCTCAACACTCAATCTGGCCCGGCCGATACGTGGAGCTGGACTGTACCGAACCGGGCTATGCCTGCGTACAGGAGACACCATGCGCTCAACTGCGTAACACGGTGTCTGCCCGTACTCTCGCTCTCCACGGTCAGTCCAGGGAGTAGGCGCAGGTCTCCTACCTGACTTCGCCACACTCCCTCTTAGCCCCCCCCCAAGAAATTCTTGGGTAGTACCCACAGGCTTCCAGTCTTGCCTCCGTGCTGCCTCCTCATATCGCCGCCTCTCGGCTTTAGCTGCCTCCAGCTCTTCACGAGGACGGCGATATTCTCCCGGTTGTGCCCAAGGCCCCTTACCATCCAGAATCTCCTCCCATGTCCATGAATCCTTTATGGGTGGATATAAATCCTGTGTAGGTGGATCCTGTTGCCGCTTGACACGCCGCTTGGTCCTTTTATGGTGGGTTATTCTGTCACGGTCGTCGAGGAGTGAAGGAGACCAAGGCGCAGCGAGTGAAAAGAACATGTTGACTTTATTTACTAAAAGCAACCAAAAACAACAAATCAAAGCGACGAATGTGAAGTCCAATAGTGACAAAGACTAAACAGGAACAATAACCCACAATGCCCACAAGAAAACATACAGAATAAATATGGCTCCCAATCAGAGATAACGAGCCGACAGCTGACACTCGTTACCTCCGATTGGGAGTCAATGACCAAACCTAGAAATACACACAACAGAACTACCAACATAGAAATACACCCAAAACACAACCAACCGAATACACCCTTACCACCACCCCCACAACAAATACCCAACAAAACAAATACACCCTGGCTCAAATCCAAAAGTCCCGGAGCCAGAGTGTTACAATCCTTTCTGTTCCTCCCTTTTCAGACATGAAGGCTGCATTTACAATTACTAGCAAAAGAGCTGATTTGATTAGCCAATTACGGGGAAAATATTCAGAATTGGGCTGTCTGTTTAAACGCAGCCTAAGGGTTCAATTCAATGTGTAGCGCAGAAGATCAGCGTTACAGCGGGATTCACCTTTAAAGGCAATTTTTCCGCGTTCGCAGAGACTGCATTCACGGAAAAACGCTGAATATGTCGGCTCAATCGGAAATTACCTTTCAATTTAAACTGCGCTACAATGCAGATCTTCCGCGCTACGGATTGAATCGAGCCCTTAGGCTGTGTTAACACAGACAGCCCAATTCTGTTATTTTGCCCAGTTACTGGCAAAAGAGCTGATCTGATCGGTCAAAAGACTTAGTGAATAAAAGATCAGAATTGGTCTGCCTGTGGTAGACGCAGCCTATGTTAGATGGCATTGGATTTCATTTTGTAGCACATATTATTAAAGGTATTGTATCAATATGTTGTAGCCTATGGCATTGTATTAGACGGCATTGTATTTTTACAGTAAAAGTACAATCTGTTAGAATTATTTGTAACAATGTGATGTATATTTTTGTAATAGCTGGATGCACTCTTGCATTTTGGAAGTGGTTATATTCCTATCTTCTATGGCTGCGTTTAGACAGGCAGCTCAATTCTGATATTTTTTTAACTAATTGGTCTTTTGCCCAATCAAATCAGCTCGGAAAAATATCTGATGTGAAAAGATCTGATATGACTGGTCAAAAGACCAACTACTGGAAAAAATATCAGAATTGAACGCAGCCTATTTCATAAGGGTGGTGTTCTTGCTTGAGATCTGCATGCTGAACTCTGTCGAAGTTACACACACTTATTTCTACGGTCTTTCTGAATGGCCTGTAACAGAAGAATACTATGACAAATGACAAACCATATTCAACCACTTAGAGAAAAAGTTGTTTATAGAGAGTGACAGTTGAACTGTAGGCCTACCACTGTTATCAGGCAGGATTAGGCCTGGCTACACGTATGGTGGAATTTGCCTTTGTACCCCCGGGCCTGAGTGTTTAAGCTTAGCCCGGGACATTAATGAGTGAGTTTATGGACTGCCCACACACATACTCACTGTCACGCCCTGGCTCTGGGGACACTGTTATGTTGAGCCAGGGTGTGTAGATCTATGTATTCTATTTCTATGTTGGCCTGAGTGACTCCCAATCAGAGGCAACGAGTGTCAGCTGGGGCTGGTTGTCTCTGATTGGGAGCCATATTTAAACTGTCTGTTTTCCCGTTGTGTTTGTGGATTCTTGTTCGTGTTAGACCGTGAACTGTCACGTTATCGTTTTGTTGTTTTGATCGTGTTCATAAATAAAGAGTATGTTCGTCTGCAACGCTGCGCCTTGGTCCTCATCTGTTCCCGACGATCGTGACAGAAGAACCCACCAAAACTGGACCAAGCAGCGTGTCCAGGAGCCATCGCCAGGGGAATCGCTAGCAGATCTCCGTGGCAACCTCGACTGGGTCAAGCCTAGTGAGGAGCAGAGAGGGTGGACTTGGGAACAGTTGAGGAAGAGCTTCGACTGGGTCAAGCCAAATGAGGAGCTGAATGGCGGGAGTTGGAAGCAGAAGAGCGAGAGTTGGGCGAGAACTATAGAGGCCTGGCCCACGGGGAAGAGAGACCCCCAGAAAATTTTTAGGGGGGGCTCACGACGTCGGGGCAGCAGGAGGCCGCGATAGAGCGGTCCAGCGGGTTGGCAGAGGAGGCCGCCAGGTTACGGGGGCCACTGGTCGAAGAGGGGATGGAAGGTGTAGAGGCACGGCGAGAGGTACTGGGGTGTGTTACCAGTCCGGTCCGGCCCGTTCCAGATCCCGGTGTAGGGCCAGTGGTGTGTGTCCCCAGTACGGTCCGGTCTGTTCCTGCTCCTCGCACCAAGCCTACGGTGCGCGTCGCCAGCCCGGCCCGGCCTGCTCCTGCCCCTCGCACCAAGCCTACGGTGCGCTTCACCAGCCCGGCCCGGCCTGTTCCTGCTCCCCGCACCAAGCCTATGGTGCGCGTCGCCAGCCCGGTCCGGCCTGTTCCTGCCACTCGCACCAAGCCAGGGGTGCGAGTCGTCAGCCCGGTCCAGCCCGTTCCTGCTCCACGCACCAAGCCAGGGGTGCGTATCGTCAGCCCGGTCCGGCCCGTTGCTGCTCCACGCACTAAGCCAGGGGTGCGCATCGTCAGCCCGGTCCGGTCCGTTCCTGCTTCACGCACCAAGCCAGGGGTGCGCATCGTCAGCCCGGTCCGGTCCGCTCCTGCTTCCCGCACCAAGCCAATGGTGCGCGTCGCCAGCCCGGTTCGGCCCGCTCCTGCTCCTCACACCAAGCCAGTGGTGTGCGTCGTCAGTCCAGCACGGCCCGTGCCTGTTCTCCACACCAAGCCAGTGGTGGGCGTCGTCAGTCCGGCACGGCCCGTGCCTGTTCCACTGGTGCCTGGTCCGGCACCGGTCAGATGCGTTACGCCGGAGCTAGAGCAATCCGCTCCATCAGTGTGCAGTCCAGCTCCGGTCAGCGGGGCCAGACCGGACCAGGGGTACTTTGGGGGGTTGGAGAGGGAGTGGGGATCAGGCCCGGAGCCGGATCCGCCGCCAAGGCGGAGTGCCCACCCGGTCCCTCCCCTGTGGTATTTAGTTGGCGCGGTCGGAGTCCGCGCCTTTAGGGGGGGGTACTGTCACGCCCTGGCTCGGGGGACACTGTTATGTTGAGCCAGGGTGTGTAGATCTATGTATTCTATTTCTATGTTGGCCTGAGTGACTCCCAATCAGAGGCAACGAGTGTCAGCTGGGGCTGGTTGTCTCTGATTGGGAGCCATATTTAAACTGTCTGTTTTCCCGTTGTGTTTGTGGGTTCTTGTTCGTGTTGGTTTGTGTTAGACCGTGAACTGTCACGTTATCGTTTTGTTGTTTTGATCGTGTTCATAAATAAAGAGTATGTTCGTCTGCAACGCTGCGCCTTGGTCCTCATCTGTTCCCGACGATCGTGACACTCACATACAGGTATGTACGCACTCACACACATGCACACATAGAAACACACACACACACATCCCATGATGATCAATCCCATGATGAAGTTTTGATGCATGAAAATCACCCCTGGGTGGTCTTTCTCATAAAAAAAGAAAAACTACAAAATTGGAATGTGTATGATTTTATTTTTAAAAAAATGTCATTTAGCAGCCACTCTTATCCAGAGCAATTTACAGTAGTGAGTGCATACATTTTCATATTTTGTTTGTACTGGTCCCCCGTGAGACGTGAACCCACAACCCAGGTGTTGCAAGTTCCATGCTCTACCAACTGAGCCACATGGTTGTTATTGTCAGTGTTATTGAATGTTGAGTGTAATAAACGAGAAATTAACAATTGATCATCTCTTATCAATGACTAATCTCGGTTAACCCAGAAGTAAAATCTTGCGTAATTTGTTCAGCTGCGTGATTAACTTCTGGGTCTATACGTGTTAGAAATGGAGAGTTCCGGGGGATTGCGAAGTCTCCAGCCTCGCAAAAGGAAACTCTCAGCCAAATCCATCAACTGATTTCCTGGTCCTCACTCTATGCAAATTGCTTGACAGCTATTGTTTCAAAATAATATAAATGTATTTATTTAAAAACTGTAATATCATATGTTTCACAGTGAACAAGAACATGGATAACATATAGTTAGCTGGGTTTTCCGTGCATCAGCAATACAGAACAGCAACCTCTGGTAAGCTCAAGGGAGATGGGTTGTATGTCTTTGTCAACAGCAGCTGGTTGCCGATCGCTAATATTAAGGAAGTCTCAAGGTTTTGCTTGCCTGAGATAGAGGAGAGATGAGAGAGGAGAGGAGATGAGAGAGGAGAGAGAGAGAAATCTCAGTAACAAAAATAATAGTGTGCCAAAAAAGGTCCAGTTGCCAGGACCACAAATACAAATTCCATCTAGACACCGTTGCACAAAAAACTGTACATACCTCGGCCTAAACATCAGCGCCACAGGTAACTTCCACAAAGCTGTGAATTATCTGAGAGACAAGGCAAGAAGGGCCTTCTATGCCATCAAAAGGAACATAAAATTTGACATACCAATTAGGATCTGGCTAAACATACTTGAATCAGTTATAGAACCCATTGCCCTTTATGGTTGTGAGGTCTGGGGTCCGCTTACCAACCAAGAATTCACAAAATGGGACAAACACTAAATTGAGACTCTGCATGCAGAATTCTGCAAAAATATCCTCTGTGTACAACTTAAACACCAAATAATGCATGCAGAGCAGAATTAGGCCGATACCTGCTAATGATCAAAATCCAGAAAAGAGCCATTCAATTCTACAACCACCTAAAAGGAAGTGATTCCCAAACCTTCCATAACAAAGCCATCGCCTACAGAGAGATTAACTTGGAGAAGAGTCCCCTAAGCAAGCTGGTCCTGGGGCTCTGTTCACAAACACAAACAGACCCCACAGAGCCCCAGGACAGCAACACAATTAGACCCAACCAAATAACCAAAAGATAATTACTTGACACATTGGAAAGAATTAACAAAAAAACAGAGCAAACTAGAATGCTATTTGGTCCTAAACAGAGAGTACACAGTGGCAGAATACCTGACCACTGTGACTGACCCAAACATAAGGAAAACTTTGACTATGTACAGACTCAGTGAGCATAGCCTTGCTATTGAGAAAGGCCGCCGTAGGCAGACCTGGCTCTCAAGAGAAGACAGGCTATGTGCACACTGCCCACAAAATGAGGTGGAAACTGAGCTGCACTTCCTAACCTCCTGCCAAATGTATGACCATATTAGAGACCCATATTTCCCTCAGATTACACACACCCACAAAGAACTCGAAAAAAAAAACACTGTTTGGAAAGGATGTAGCCCTGGGTAGATTTAGGCTATGCCATGTTGTCTTCAGGAGATGTTTTGTTTAATATATTTATTTCACATTAGCTGATGCAAGTCAGTGGAACAATTCCTATTCCATATGATGGGCTAACATATTATAGGATCATTTGTGTGGTTGTCTGCAAAAACAGTACTGTATTCCTCATTCTTCTTCTATTTTTCCACTTCTTCCCAATGTTGCTGGTGTAACTATTTGAAATCTAATATGCCTACTTGTGTCTTTGGAAATAAATCCCAAGAGGCTATGCAAGGTAGTCTATGTCATGGACATGTTGATTTTAAGTCATGAGAATAGGCTACATTGAAATGCCTCTTCCCTCAATTATTTTGTCATTTTAGTAGTGTGCACAAGACTCTAAATAGCTCATAAACACAAAAGATCTTGCCTATGCAGGCCTACTGTAAGATCTTGCCTATGCAGGCCTACTGTAAGATCTTGCCTATGCAGGCCTACTGTAAGATCTTGCCTATGCAGGCCTACTGTAAGATCTTGCCTATGCAGGCCTACTGTAAGATCTTGCCTATGCAGGCCTACTGTAAGATCTTGCCTATGCAGGCCTACTGTAAGATCTTGCCTATGCAGGCCTACTGTAAGATCTTGCCTATGCAGGCCTACTGTAAGATCTTGCCTATGCAGGCCTACTGTAAGATCTTGCCTATGCAGGCCTACTGTAAGATCTTGCCTATGCAGGCCTACTGTAAGATCTTGCCTATGCAGGCCTACTGTAAGATCTTGCCTATGCAGGCCTACTGTAAGATCTTGCCTATGCAGGCCTACTGTAAGATCATGCCTATGCAGGCCTACTGTAAGATCTTGCCTATGCAGGCCTACTGTAAGATCTTGCCTATGCAGGCCTACTGTAAGATCTTGCCTATGCAGGCCTACTGTAAGATCTTGCCTATGCAGGCCTACTGTAAGATCATGCCTATGCAGGCCTACTGTAAGATCTTGCCTATGCAGGCCTACTGTAAGATCTTGCCTATGCAGGCCTACTGTAAGATCTTGCCTATGCAGGCCTACTGTAAGATCATGCCTATGCAGGCCTACTGTAAGATCATGCCTATGCAGGCCTACTGTAAGATCATGCCTATGCAGGCCTACTGTAAGATCTTGCCTATGCAGGCCTACTGTAAGATCTTGCCTATGCAGGCCTACTGTAAGATCTTGCCTATGCAGGCCTACTGTAAGATCATGCCTATGCAGGCCTACTGTAAGATCATGCCTATGCAGGCCTACTGTAAGATCTTGCCTATGCAGGCCTACTGTAAGATCATGCCTATGCAGGCCTACTGTAAGATCATGCCTATGCAGGCCTACTGTAAGATCATGCCTATGCAGGCCTACTGTAAGATCATGCCTATGCAGGCCTACTGTAAGATCATGCCTATGCAGGCCTACTGTAAGATCTTGCCTATGCAGGCCTACTGTAAGATCATGCCTATGCAGGCCTACTGTAAGATCATGCCTATGCAGGCCTACTGTAAGATCATGCCTATGCAGGCCTACTGTAAGATGACAAGTGTCTGCAACTAGTCCGCCTCAACCACCTTTAGATGTTTTTTGAAGGTGGGGTGACAAATTAATGAATTGTTATAGCATGAACATTTTCAAAACCCCTGCACTTGGAAACCCTATTTTAAAGGGATAGTTGACCCACATCATTTATTTCTATTTTATTTATTTATTTCTAAATAAAAATTATTAGTAGATCTTATCTCTCAATGTTCATCTCAAAGTGCACCAGATCGATGCATTTAGCTGTTCAAATTCAAAAAATGTTCTTCTGGCGAGGATCCCTCCAGACCAATAGGAGCTCAACGCATCATCATTCTGCTCTCGCGCCTGAGGGGGGACAGAGGAACACAAGGACTCATCAGCCTTAGACACAACGCAGTACAGTAGCATACAGTGCCTTGCAAAAGTATTCATCCCCCTTGGTGTTTTTCCTATTTTGTTGCATTACAACCTGTAATTTAAATGGATTTTTATTTGGATTTCATGTAATGGACATACACAAAATAGTCCAAATTGGTGAATTGAAATGCAAAAAATTACTTGTTTCAAAAGATTCTTAAAAATAAATAACGAAAAAGTGGTGCGTGCATATGTATTCACCCCCTTTGCTATGAAGCCCCTAAATAAGATCTGGTGCAACCAGTTACCTTCAGAAGTCACATAATTAGTTAAATAAAGTCCACCTGTGTGCAATCTAAGTGTCACATGATCTCAGTATATATATACACCTGTTTTGATAGGCCCCAGAGTCGGCAACACCACTAAGCAAGGGGCACCACCAAGCAAGCGGCACCATGAAGACCAAGGAGCTCTCCAAACAGGTCAGGGACAAAGTTGTGGAGAAGTACAGATCAGGGTTGGGTTATAAAAAAAATATCCGAAACTTTGAACATCCCACGGAGCACCATTAAATCCATTATAAAAAAATTGAAAGAATATGGCACCACAACAAACCTGCCAAGAGAGGGCCGCCCACCAAAACACACGGACCAGGCAAGGAGGGCATTAATCAGAGAGGCAACAAAGAGACCAAAGATAACCCTGAAGGAGCTGCAAAGCTCCACAGCGGAGATTGGAGTATCTGTCCATAGGACCACTTTAAGCCGTTAACTCCACAGAGCTGGGCTTTATGAAAGAGTGGCCAGAAAAAACTCTGGTCAGATTGAGCTTTTTGGCCATCAAGGAAAATGCTATGTCTGGCGCAAACCCAACACTTTGTAGCATGGTGGTGGCAGCATCATGCTGTGGGGATGTTTTCCATCGGCAGGGACTGGGAAACTGGTCAGAATTGAAGGAATGATGGCGCTAAATACAGGGAAATTCTTGAGGGAAACCTTTTTCAGTCTTACAGAGATTTGAGACTGGGACTGAGGTTCACCTCCCAGCAGGACAATGACCCTAAGCATACTGCTAAAGCAACACCCGAGTGGTTTAAGGGGAAACATATAAATGTCTTGGAATGGCCTAGTCAAAGCCCAGACCTCAATCCAATTGAGAATCTGTGGTATGACTTAAAGATTGCTGTACACCAACGGAACCCATCCAACTTGAAGGAGCTGGAGCAGTTTTGCCTTGAAGAATGGGCAGAAATCCCAGTGGCTAGATGTGCATAGCTTATAGAGACATACCCCAAGAGACTTGCAGCTGTAATTGCTGCAAAAGGTGGCTCTACAAAGTATTGAATTTGGGGAGGGGAAAAGTTATGCACGCTCAAGTTTTCTGTTTTTTTTGTTTTACTTGTTGTTTGTTTCACAAAGAAAAATATTTTGTATCTTCAAAGTGGTAGGCATGTTGTGTAGATCAAATGATACAAACCCCAAAAAAATCCATTTTAATTCCAGGTTGTAAGGCAACAAAATAGGAAAAATGCCAAGGGGGGTGAATACTTTCGCAAGCCACTGTACATCCAGGGGAGGGTGTTGTCTGACTGACACTAGTCAGGTCAATGGGGTTCAATGGGCTTTTTTTAAGCAGTGGGTGGGGAACAGAGGAGGCTATTGGGAGGAGCTATAGGAGGACGGGCTAATTGTAATGTCTTGAATGGAATCAATGGAATGGTACCAAACACACAGAAACAACGTGTTTGACTCGGTTCCACTGATTCCATTCCACATGCTACCCATCCGAAACAGTTAGAAACAGTTTGTGCATATGTTATGACGACATTTTGTGACATTGTGGTCTTCGGCAAGGTTTTTTCCGGCTGTTCGTGTACATACATTTTTTTTCTCTAGGCAAGTCGAAGTCGGTAGCCGAAGTCTACACCCCTTTGTTGGTGATTGGTCAACAGTAGTGATTCTTCAATGAAGTGTTTGTTGTCATTCAACCAGAGAGGCACATTTTTTCACTTGAGGAATTGTGCACCAAAAATATTGCAACTAAGATCTCCTCGGCAATTTTAGAGTTATCTTTGATTAATTCTGACTATTTTGAGGAAGTCATCATACTGGATACAGCGTCTCAAAATGGACAAACATAGCTGGACCTACCTAACTGGCCGGGCGGCTGGACCTACCTACCTGGCAGGCCGGCCAGACCTACCTGCCCGGGCCGGCCGGATATACAGTGAATTTGGAAGGTATTCAGACCCCTTCACTTTTTCCACATTTTGTTACATTACAAACTCATTCTAAAATTGATTAAATCGTTTTTTTTCCCCTCATCAATCTACACACAATACCCCATAATGACAAAGCAAAAACAGGTTTTTAGACATTTCTGCAAGTATTCAGACCCTGTAATCAAATCAAATCAAATTTTATTTGCCACATGCGCCGAATACAACAGGTGTAGACATTACCGTGAAATGCTTACTTACAGCCCTTAACCAACAATGCATTCATTTTTTTTATAAAAAAGTAAAATAAAACAACAACAACAAAAAAGTGTTGAGAAAAAATGAGCAGAAGTAAAATAAAATAACAGTAGGGAGACTATATACAGGGGGGTACCGGTACAGAGTCAATGTGCGGGGGCACCGGCTAGTTGAGGTAGTTGAGGTAATATGTACATGTGGGTAGAGTTAAAGTGACTATGCATAAATAATTAACAGAGTAGCAGCAGCGTAAAAAGATGGGGTGGGGGTGGGGGGGCAGTGCAAATAGTCCGGGTAGCCATGATTAGCTGTTCAGGAGTCTTATGGCTTGGGGGTAGAAGCTGTTGAGAAGCCTTTTGGACCTAGACTTGGCGCTCCGGTACCGCTTGCCGTGCGGTAGCAGAGAGAACAGTCTATGACTAGGGAGGCTGGAGTCTTTGACAATTTTGAGGGCCTTCCTCTGACACCGCCTGGTATAGAGGTCCTGGATGGCAGGAAGCTTGGCCCCAGTGATGTACTGGGCCGTACACACTACCCTCTGTAGTGCCTTGCGGTCGGAGGCCGAGCAGTTGCCATACCAGGCGGTGATGCAACCAGTCAGGATGCTCTCGATGGTGCAGCTGTAGAACTTTTTGAGAAATCAGTACTTTGTTGAAGCACCTTTGGCAACGATTACAGCCTTGAATATTTTTGGGTATAACGATACAATCTTGGCACACCTGTATTTAGGGAGTTTCTCTCATTCCTCTCTGCAGATCCTCTCAAGCTCTGTCAGGTTGAATGGGGAGCGTTGCTGCACAGCTATTCTTAGGTCTCTCCAGAGATGTTCGATCGGGTTCAAGTCCAGGCTCTGGCTGGCCACTCAAGAACATTCAGAGACTTGTTCCGAAGCCATTCCTGCGTTGTCTTGGCTGTGTGCTTAGGGTCGTTGTCCTGTTGGAAGGTGAATCTTCGCCCCAGTCTGAGGTCCTGAGCGTTCTGGAGCAGGTTTTCATCAAGGATCTCTGTACTTTGCTCCGTTTATCTTTGCCTTGATCCTGACTAGTCTCCCAGTCCCTGCCGCTGAAAAACATCCCCACAGCATGGTGCTGCCAGGTTTCTTCTAGATGTGACGCTTGGCATTCAGGCCAAAGAGTCTTGGTTTCATCAGACCAGAGAATCTTGTTTCTCATGGTCTGTGAGTCTTTAAGTGCCTTTTGGCAAACTCCAAGCGGCCTGTCATGTGCCTTTTACTGAGGAGTGGCTTCCGTCTGGCCACTCTACTATAAAGGTCTGATTGGTGGAGTGCTGCAGAGATGGTTGTCCTTCTGGAAGGTTCTCCCATCTCCACAGAGGAATTTTAGAGCTCTGTCAGAGTGATCGGGACCAACCGACCTGGCCAGCCGGGCCTATCTACCTGGCAGGCCGGCCTGATGGACCTACCTACCTGGCCAGCAGATCTGTCCCATCTGGCCGGCCGACTGGACCTATATGGCCGGTTGACTGGTCCTATCTGGCCGGCTGACTGGTCCTATCTGGCCGGCTGACTGGTCCTTTCAGGCCGGTCGACTGGTCCTCTCTGGCCGGCCGACTGGTTCCATCTGGCCATCAGGCAGACCGGTCCCATCTGGTCGGCCGACAGGTCCTTTCAGACTGTTCGACTGGTCCTATCTGGCCGGCCGACTGGTACTATCTGGCCATCCGGCAGACTGGACCTGTCTGGCCGGCTAACTGCACCTATCTGGCAGGCCAACTGGATCTATCTGGCAGGCCGACTGGTCCTATCTGGCCGGCCGACTGGTCCTATCTGGCCGGACGGTTGGTACTATCTGTCTTGCCGGCCAACTGGTCCCATCTGGCTGGTGGCAACCCTATCTGGCCGGTTGGACCTATCTGGCTGATCCTACAGTGGCTTGCAAAAGTATTCACCCCCCTTGGCATTTTTCATATTTTGTTGCCTTACAACCTGGAATTAAAATGGATTTTTGGGGGGTTTGTACCTATCTGGCCGGCCAACTGGTACTATCTGGCCAGCCGGCTGACTGGTTCCACCTGGCCTTCCGGGCCGACCAGTACTATCTTGCTGGCAGACCGGTCCCATCTGGCTGGCCGACTGGAACTATCTGGCAAGACGACCGGTCCCATCTGGCCGGCCAACCGGTACTATCTCGCCAACCGACTGGACCTATCTGTCTGGCTGACCGGTCCTATCTGGCCGGCTGGCGACTGGACCTATCTGGCCGGCCGACTGGATCCATCTGGCCAGCCGACTGGTCCCATTTGGCAGGCCAACTGGTCCCATCTGGCCGGCCGACTGGTACTATCTGAACAGCCGACTTGTCCCATCTGGCTAGCCGACTGGTACTATCTGAATGGCCGACTGGACCTATCTAGCCGGCCGACTGGACCTTTCTGACCAGTCAACTGGTCCTATCTGGCCGGCCAGCTAGTCCTATCTTGCATGCCAGCCGGCCGACTGGATCGATCTGGCAAGCCGACTGGTCCATCTAGCAGGCTGACTGGTCCCATCTGGCCGGCCGACTGGTACTATCTGAAAGGCAGACTGATCCCATCTGGCAGTCCGACTGGTCCGGCCGACTGGACCCATCTTGCTGGCCGACTGGTCCAATCTGGCTGGCCGACTGGAACTATCTGGCAAGACGACCGGTCCCATCTGGCCGGCCAAACGGTACTATCTCGCCAGCCGACTGGACCTATCTGGCAGGCCTACTTGTCCTATCTTGCCAGCTGACTGGGCCTATCTGGCCGGCCGACTGGACCTATCTGGCCGGCTGGCCGACTGGTCCTATCTGGCCGGCCGGCCAACTGGACCTACAGTGGGGGGAAAATGTATTTAGTCAGCCACCAATTGTGCAAGTTCTCCCACTTAAAAAGATGAGAGAGGCCTGTAATTTTCATCATAGGTACACGTCAACTATGACAGACAAATTGAGATTTTTTTTTCCAGAAAATCACATTGTAGGAGTTTTAATGAATTTATTTGCAAATTATGGTGGAAAATAAGTATTTGGTCACCTACAAACAAGCAAGATTTCTGGCTCTCACAGACCTGTAACTTCTTCTTTAAGAGGCTCCTCTGTCCTCCACTCGTTACCTGCATTAATGGCACCTGTTTGAACTTGTTATCAGTATAAAAGACACCTGTCCACAACCTCAAACAGTCACACTCCAAACTCCACTATGGCCAAGACCAAAGAGCTGTCAAAGGACACCAGAAACAAAATTGTAGACCTGCACCAGGCTGGGAAGACTGAATCTGCAATAGGTAAGCAGCTTGGTTTGAAGAAATCAACTGTGGGAGCAATTATTAGGAAATGGAAGACATACAAGACCACTGATAATCTCCCTCGATCTGGGGCTCCACGCAAGATCTCACCCCGAGGGGTCAAAATGATCACAAGAACGGTGAGCAAAAATCCCAGAACCACACGGGGGGACCTAGTGAATGACCTGCAGAGAGCTGGGACCAAAGTAACAAAGCCTACCATCAGTAACACACTACGCCGCCAGGGACTCAAATCCTGCATTGCCCAGACGTGTCCCCCTGCTTAAGCCAGTACATGTCCAGGCCCGTCTGAAGTTTGCTAGAGTGCATTTGGATGATCCAGAAGAGGATTGGGAGAATGTCATATGGTCAGATGAAACCAAAATATAACTTTTTGGTAAAAACTCAACTCGTCGTGTTTGGAGGACAAAGAATGCTGAGTTGCATCCAAATAACACCATACCTACTGTGAAGCATGGGGGTGGAAACATCATGCTTTGGGGCTGTTTTTCTGCAAAGGGACCAGGACGACTGATCCGTGTAAAGGAAAGAATGAATGGGGCCATGTATCGTGAGATTTTGAGTGAAAACCTCCTTCCATCAGCAAGGGCATTGAAGATGAAACGTGGCTGGGTCTTTCAGCATGACAATGATCCCAAACACACCGCCCGGGCAACGAAGGAGTGGCTTCGTAAGAAGCATTTCAAGGTCCTGGAGTGGTCTAGCCAGTCTCCAGATCTCAACCCCATAGAAAATC
Organism: Coregonus lavaretus; assembly: GCF_964263955.1. Lineage (NCBI taxonomy): Eukaryota > Metazoa > Chordata > Actinopteri > Salmoniformes > Salmonidae > Coregonus > Coregonus lavaretus. Next base: position 13,500,604 of record NC_140021.1, on the reverse strand, counting down.
TTTGGAGGGAGTTGAAAGTCCGTGTTGCCCAGCGACAGCCCCAAAACATCACTGCGCTAGAGGAGATCTGCATGGAGGAATGGGCCAAAATACCAGCAACAGTGTGTGAAAACCTTGTGAAGACTTACAGAAAACGTTTGACCTGTGTCATTGCCAACAAAGGGTATATAACAAAGTATTGAGAAACTTTTGTTATTGACCAAATACTTATTTTCCACCATAATTTGCAAATAAATTCATTAAAAATCCTACAATGTGATTTTCTGGAGAAAAAAAAATCTCATTTTGTCCGTCATAGTTGACGTGTACCTATGATGAAAATTACAGGCCTCTCTCATCTTTTTAAGCGGGAGAACTTGCACAATTGGTGGCTGACTAAATACTTTTTTTCCCCACTGTATCTGGCCAGCCGACTGGATCCATCTGGCCAGCCGACTGGAACTATCTGCCAAGACGATCGGTCCCATCTGGCCGGCCAACCGGTACTATCTCGCCAGCCGACTGGACCTATCTGGCAGGCTGACTTGTCCTATCTTGCCAGCTGACTAGGCCTATCTGGCCGGCCGACTGGACCTATCTGTCTGGCTGACCGGTCCTATCTGGCCGGCCGGCTGACTGGTCCAATCTGGCCGGCCAGCCAACTGGACCTATCTGAACGGCCGACTTGTCCCATCTGGCTAGCCGACTGGTACTATCTGAACGGCCGACTGGACCTATCTAGCCGGCCGACTGGACCTTTCTGACCAGTCAACTGGTCCTATCTGGCCGGCCAGCTAGTCCTATCTTGCATGCCAGCCGGCCGACTGGATCGATCTGGCAAGCCGACTGGTCCATCTAGCAGGCTGACTGGTCCCATCTGGCCGGCCAACTGGTACTATCTGAAAGGCCGACTGATCCCATCTGGCAGGCCGACTGGTCCGGCCGACTGGACCTATCTTGCTGGCCGACTGGTCCCATCTGGAAGGCCGACTGGTCCCATCTGAACGGCCGACTTGTCCCATCTGGCCGTCTGACTGGTACAATCTGAACGGCCGACTGGACCTATCTGGCCGGCCGACTGGTCCTATCTGGCCGGCCGACTGGTCCTATCTGGCCGGCCGACTGGTCCTATCTGGCCGGACGGTTGGTACTATCTGGCTTGCCGGCCAACTGGTCCCATCTGGCTGGTGGCCAACCCTATCTGGCCGGTTGGACCTATCTGGCTGATCCTACAGTGGCTTGCAAAAGTATTCACCCCCCTTGGCATTTTTCATATTTTGTTGCCTTACAACCTGGAATTAAAATAGATTTTTGGGGGGTTTGTACCTATCTGGCCGGCCAACTGGTACTATCTGGCCAGCCGGCTGACTGGTTCCACCTGGCCTTCCGGCCGACCAGTACTGGCCGACTGGAACTATTTGGCAAGACGACAGGTCCCATCTGGCCGGCCAACCGGTACTATCTCACCAGCCGACTGGACCTATCTGGCAGGCCGACTTGTCCTATCTTGCCAGCTGACTGGGCCTATCTGGCCGGCCGACTGGACCTATCTGTCTGGCTGACCGGTCCTATCTGGTCGGCTGGCCGACTGGTCCTATCTGGCCGGCCAGCCAACTGGACCTATCTGGCCGGCCGACTGGATCCATCTGGCCAGCCGACTGGAAGTATCTGCCAAGATGACCGGTCCCATCTGGCCGGCCAACCGGTACTATCTTGCCAGCTGACTGGGCCTATCTGGCCGGCCGACTGGACCTATCTGTCTGGCTGACCGGTCCTATCTGGCCGGCCAGCCAACTGGACCTATCTGGCCGGCCAGCCAACTGGACCTATCTGGCCGGCTGACTGGATCGATCTGGCCAGCCGACTGGTCCCATTTGGCAGGCCGACTGGTCCCATCTGGCCGGCCGACTGGTACTATCTGAACGGCCGACTGGACCTATCTAGCCGGCCGACTGGACCTTTCTGGCCAGTCAACTGGACCTATCTGGCCAGCCAGCTAGTCCTATCTTGCATGCCAGCCGGCCGACTGGATCGATCTGGCAAGCCGACTGGACCTATCTTGCTGGCCGACTGGTCCCATCTGGAAGGCCGACTGGTCCCATCTGAACGGCCGACTTGTCCCATCTGGCCGTCTGACTGGTACTATCTGAATGGCCGACTGGACCTATCTGGCTGGCCGACGGGACCTTTCTGGCCAGCCGACTTGTCCTATCTGGCAGGCCGACTGGTCCTATCCGACCCTATCTGGCTTGTCCTATTTGTCCGGCCAACTGGTCTTATCTGGCAGGCCGACTGGTCCTATCCAACCCTATCTGGCTTGTCCTATTTCTCCGGCCAACTGGTCTTATCTGGCAGGCCGACTGGTCCTATCTGACCGGCTGGCCGACTGGTCCTATCTGGCCTCCTCATCTCTCTCCTCTCCTCTCCTCTCCTATCCTCTCTCCTCTCTACTTAGCATATACATACACAATACACACACACATGCTCTCTTACTTTGGGCTGCATCCTGTCCTGTAATAAACAGTGCGTGCCCTCCGCCCTTTTTGGTCACCCCAGAGATGAGAGCAGTGCTGGCCCCCTCCCCGATCCCAAAGGAGAAACACCTGCCAGGAATACACCCAGGAAACAGTATTATTGTCCCCCATGATGAAATCGGGGAAGGGACTGTGGATCGGTCTCCGTCTGTCCGTCCGTCTGTCCGTCCATTCATCACACGTGATATCTCAGACAGCACTGCCCGATGCAGAGCATCGCAACCCGAACCCCAATGCATTCGCCTGAGGAATACAGCATCCATTAAGACATCCAACCAGGAGCTGGAAGCGTGGTTGGCTGCAGTGGACAAGTCAGGTTTACCTGGCAAGTTAAAGGCCTGGATATACCAACATAATGTCCTCCCACAGATCCTCTGGCCCCTCCTGGTCTACAAGTTCCCGATTTCTACAGTCGAGGGCTTCGAGAGAAGGGTCAGCAACTACCTCCGCGAATAGCTGGGATTACCTCGAAGCCTGAGCATAATCACCCTGTACGGTCAGAAGAACACTTGGCTCCCTGTATTGCAGCACTTCCCTTGTACGGGTCACCATAAAATGAAAGCGTTTTTCTTTATTTGTATTATTTTCTACATTGTAGAATAATAGTGAAGACATCAAAACTATGAAATAACACATGTGGAATCATGTAGTAACCAAAAAAGTGTTAAACAAATCGAACTATATTTTAGATTTTAGATTCTTCAAATAGCCACCCTTTGCCTTGATGACAGCTTTGCACACTCTTGGCATTCTCTCAACCAGCTTCACCTGGAATGCTTTTCCAACAGTCTTGAAGGAGTTCCCGCACATGCTGAGCACTTGTAGGCTGCTTTTCCTTCACTCCGCGGTCCGACTCATCCCAAACCATCTCAATTTGGTCAGGGGATTGTGGAGGCCAGGTCATCTGATGCAGCACTCCATCACTCTCCTTCTTGGTAAAATAGCCCTTACACAGCCTGGAGGTGTGTTGGGTCATTGTCTTGTTAAAAAACAAATGATAGTCCCACTAAGCCCGTAGCTATTCTGGTTAAGTGTGCCTTGAATTCTAAATAAATCACAGACAGTGTCACCAGCAAAGCACCCCCACACCATAACACCATTTATTTGGGCTGCAATTTCTGAGGCTGGTAACTCTAATGAACTTATCCTCTGTAGCAGAGGTAACTCTGGGTCTTCCATTCCTGTGGCGGTCCTCATGAGAGCCAGTTTCATCATAGCGCTTGATGGTTTTTGCGACTGCACTTGAAGAAACTTTCAAAGTTCTTGAAATTTTCCGGATTGACTGACATTCATGTCTTAAAGTAATGATGGACTGTCGTTTCTCTTTGCTTATTTGAGCTGTTCTTGCCATAATATGGAGTTGGTCTTTTACCAAATAGGGATATCTTCTGTATACCCCCCTACCTTGTCACAACACAACTGATTGGCTCAAACACATTAAGAAGGAAATAAATTCCACAAATTAACTTTTAAGAAGGCACACCTGTTAATTGAAATGCATTCCAGGTGACTACCTCATGAAGCTGGTTGAGAAAATACCAAGAGTGTGCAAAGCTGTCATCGAGGCAAAGGGTGGCTATTCGAAGAATCTCAAATATAAAATATATTTTGATTTGTTTAACACTTGTTTTGGTTACTACATGATTCCGTAGGTGTATTTCATAGTTTTGATGTCTTCACTATTATTCTACAATGTAGAAAATAGTAAAAATAAAATAAAAACCTTGAATGAGTAGGTGTTCTAAAACGTTTGACTGGTAGTGTATATTTCCATAGAGTGGTCATATTAGTTTGTAGGCCAAACCATACAGACGTTTTCGTAAGAAGACAGATTTTCGGGATGCTGTCACGCCCTGGCTCTAGGGACTCTTTTATGTTGAGCCAGGGTGTGTAGAGTCTGTGTTTTGTGTTCATTGATTCAGTTTCTAGTTCATGTGTTTCTATGTTGGCCGGGGTGGTTCTCAATCAGAGGCAACGTGAATCAGCTGTTGCTTGTTGTCTCTGATTGGGAACCATACTTAGGCAGCCGTTTGGCACTTGTGTTTTGTGGGATCTTGTTCCGTGTATGGTTTGTGTTTTGTTACCAAGGACTTCACGTATCGTTTTGTTGTTTTGTTCGTGTGGTGAATAATAATAAAGTATGTTCGCATTCCACGCTACGCATTGGTCCAATCCTTTTGACGATCGTGACAGAAGATCCCACCATAACAGGACCAAGCAGCGTGTCCAGGAGCAGACAGCCTGGACTTGGGAGGAGATATTGGACGGGAAAGGGTCCTGGACTTGGGAGGAGATCCAGGCCGGTATGGATCGCCGTCCGTGGGAGGAGACGGTGGAGGCGCGCCGTAGAGAGGAGCAGCGGCGCCAACCGGGCCGACGTCGGACACGCAAGAGGCAACCCCAAGACATTTTTAGGGGGGGCACACGGCATGGACGACGGGGCTGCTGGAGGCAGCTACAGGGCGAGTTTGGGGATTAGGAGAGGAGGCCACCGGGTTTGGGGGGCTGGAAGGGAGGTTGGCGGAGCCTAGAGGTAGAGCAGAGGCAACTCCCCGTACTCAGGCTAGGCAGCGTGAGACTGGGCAGGTTCCGAGATATGCGGAGCTGCGTACTGTGCCGCGAGTGGTCCGGCACAGTCCGGTACGTCCTGTGCGAGCACCACGCACGTGTCGTGCTAAGGTGGGCATGCAGCCAGGACGGAGTGTGCCGGCTCAACGCTCGTGGCCTCCAGTACCCCTCCTCGGTCCCGGATATCCTGCGCCAGTGTCACGTGCTGTTGTGCCAGTACGTGTACACAGCCCTGTACGTCCTGTGCTGATGCCTCACACAGAGTGTGTTAAGATAGGCATTCAGCCAGGACGGGTTGTGTCAGCTCCTCGCTCCAGACCTCCAGTCCGTCTCCACAGCCCGGTCCGGCCTGTTCCTGCCCCTCGCACCAAGCCAATGGTGCGCGTCGCCAGCCCGGTCCGGCCTGTTCCTGCCCCTCGCACCAAGCCAATGGTGCGCGTTGCCAGCCCGGCCCGGCCCGTTCCTGCTCCCCGCACCAAGTCAGTGGTGCGCGTCGTCAGCCCGGCCCGGCCCGTTCCTGCTCCCCGCACCAAGCCTGTGGTGCGCATCGTCAGCCCGGTCCGGCCCGTTCCTGCTCCCCGCACCAAGTCATTGGTGCGCGTCGTCAGCCCGGCCCGGCCCGTTCCTGCTCCCCGCACCAAGCCTGTGGTGTGCATCGTCAGCCCGGTCCGGCCCGTTCCTGCTCCCCGCACCAAGCCAGGGGTGCGCGTCGTCAGCCCGGTCCGGTCCGTTCCTGCTCCCCGCACCAAGCCAGGGGTGCGCGTCGTCAGCCCGGTCCGGCCCATTCCTGCTCCCCGCACCAAGCCTGTGGTGCGTATCGCCAGCCCGGTCCGGCCCATTCCTGCTCCCCGCACCAAGCCAGGGGTGCGCGTCGTCAGCCCGGTCCTTCCCATTCCTGCTCCCCGCACCAAGCCTGTGGTGCGCGTCGTCAGTCCGGCAAAGCCCGTGCCCGTTTCACCGGTGCCTGGTCAGGTACCGGTCAGCTGCTCCACACCGGAGCCTAAGCAATCCGCTCCACCGATGTCCAGTCCAGCTCCAGCCAGCGGGGCCAGACCAGACCAGGGGCACTACGGGGGGGTTATTAGAGGGTGGTGGTCACGCCCGGAGCCGGATCCGCCTCCGAGGAGGAATTCCCACCCGGCCCTCCCCTGTTCGGTTTATGTTGGCGCGGTCGCAGTCCGCGCCTTTGGGGGGGGGGGGTACTGTCACGCCCTGGCTCTAGGGACTCTTTTATGTTGAGCCAGGGTGTGTAGAGTCTATGTTTTGTGTTCATTGTTTCAGTTTCTAGTTCATGTGTTTCTCAATCAGAGGCAGGTGGTGGTTCTCAATCAGAGGCAACGTGAATCAGCTGTTGCTTGTTGTCTCTGATTCGGAACCATACTTAGGCAGCCGTTTGGCACTTGTGTGGTTTGTGTTTTGTTACCAAGGACTTCACGTATCGTTTTGTTGTTTTGTTCGTGTGGTGAATAATAATAAAGTATGTTCGCATTCCACGCTGCGCATTGGTCCAATCCTTTTGACGATCGTGACAGATGCCTCATGGTCGGACAAACAACACTTTAGCTCCGGCACCTTCCACCTCAGATGCGGAAGGCCACCATTGGCGGATGCGGTGGATTGATATCTCTACCTTAAATTGACAGATTTTTATGGGGATTTTTTTATTACGTTACATAGATTGACGCACCGTACAATTAAGACAATTATAGATTCCATAAGTCGAGTGTGCCACCTGTCAATGATTTTAGAGAGCAGGATAATGATGCTGTTTGACCATCCAGATCCATTTACACTCACAAGATATCTTTAGATTCTTTAGATCTGATCATAATCATCTTTTAATTGTCTACACCTGTCTAACATTTGTGGCCAAAATCAGAACGTGGACACAATCCGGATTCAGTTTGTGTTTTTTGTTGTTGTGTGGTCTGTACCTGTAGTTGGGTTGTTGGCCTCACCAATGTTAGTGATATTACTATAGATCAGTGTAAAGTCCGTTTTCGAGGGTCAGCTCCTACATCACCCAAACCAGCAGAGAAGGCCACATCTCTTGCTGTGAACACAGGGGAGATAACAGCCTATTGCCAAAAATACAAATATGTTTTTAAAGCACAGAGCATGACATATAGGCTACTATCCATTAGAAATGTCAAATCAATATTTTTATGAGCAAATCTCACAATATATTTTGCAAAAAAAAACTGCAACGACCACAATCATACAATGATGGATGTTTTGGTGAGGTTTATGTCTGGTTTATGTCTGTTTTACCTTTCTCCAGTAGTGGTGTTTGTTTGTTCACCTGCACCCGCCCGCAATTGCTAATAACCCATCTGCAATCGCCCGAATACATGTGATAAAGTGAAAATCTGAGGCCTGCACCCAACCCTTAACCCGCAAATATACAGTGGGGAAAAAAAGTATTTAGTCAGCCACCAATTGTGCAAGTTCTCCCACTTAAAAAGATGAGAGAGGCCTGTAATTTTCATCATAGGTACACGTCAACTATGACAGACAAAATGAGAATTTTTTTTCCAGAAAATCACATTGTAGGATTTTTAATGAATTTATTTGCAAATTATGGTGGAAAATAAGTATTTGGTCAATAACAAAAGTTTCTCAATACTTTGTTATATACCCTTTGTTGGCAATGACATAGGTCAAACGTTTTCTGTAAGTCTTCACAAGGTTTTCACACACTGTTGCTGGTATTTTGGCCCATTCCTCCATGCAGATCTCCTCTAGAGCAGTGATGTTTTGGGGCTGTCGCTGGGCAACACGGACTTTCAACTCCCTCCAAAGATTTTCTATGGGGTTGAGATCTGGAGACTGGCTAGACCACTCCAGGACCTTGAAATGCTTCTTACGAAGCCTCTCCTTTGTTGCCCGGGCAGTGTGTTTGGGATCATTGTCATGCTGAAAGACCCAGCCACGTTTCATCTTCAATGCCCTTGCTGATGGAAGGAGGTTTTCACTCAAAATCTCACGATACATCGCCCCATTCATTCTTTCTTTTACACGGATCAGTCGTCCTGGTCCCTTTGCAGAAAAACAGCCCCAAAGCATGATGTTTCCACCCCCATGCTTCACAGTAGGTACGGTGTTCTTTGGATGCAACTCAGCATTCTTTGTCCTCCAAACACGACGAGTTGAGTTTTTACCAAAAAGTTATATTTTGGTTTCATCTGACCATATGACATTCTCCCAATCCTCTTCTGGATCATCCAAATGCACTCTAGCAAACTTCAGACGGGCCTGGACATGTACTGGCTTAAGCAGGGGGACACGTCTGGGCAATGCAGGATTTGAGTCCCTGGCGGCGTAGTGTGTTACTGATGGTAGGCTTTGTTACTTTGGTCCCAGCTCTCTGCAGGTCATTCACTAGGTCCCCCCGTGTGGTTCTGGGATTTTTGCTCACCGTTCTTGTGATCTTTTTTTTTTTTTTTTTTTGGGGGGGGAATGGATCAGCTTAATATTGCAGATAGATTGTATCTTCTATCAATGTAATTGTCTGCATCACTTCCAATCCCCCATGTTTTTTTTATTTTTTATATATATACTCCCCTTTATTACTTTTCAACCCCACCATCCTTTCCCTACTTGGAGTAAATTAGTGAACAACAATGCCCAGGCCTCTACTTCCGGTCTATACTTACTATCTACACCTTGTGGACAGAGTTAATTTGACAATAATTATATTATATATATATATATATTTTTGCTCCTGAACTTCATCTTCTCTCAACCTCTCCGATCATTTTCATGGTGTCCATCCGGTTTGCTTCTATATGGCATATCTTTCTAACTGTGCTCCTTCCCAAAAGCTCCCAACATACAACCTATATACTTATTATGGACACAGTATGCTTACATTATTAGCTATCTTTGTTATTATTTGTTGTTATTTGTTATTAGTCCCATCCTTCAACTCTATTCAATACCTCCCATCTATCTCTTAACACCATCCATATAGGATTTCTATTTGCCATATATATTTCAACCGTACTGTGATGTTTTACAAAAATTCTGAACCTTTCTATTCTCATTGCTTCTACAGATTGTGAATTAAAAATAACATTTTTTTATTGATTGATTGATTGACTATGACTTTTCAGATCACCCAGTAATGCTATCTGCAAGGTTAGTTCCAGGTAAATATTGCAATCCTTTAGCCATTCCTGGACCTGTGTCCAAAAACAAGCTACAAATGGACAGAACCAAAACAAATGATCTAATGATTCTGTCTTTTCACAGCAAAACCTGCAGAGCTGGGAAGATTGTATCCCCCATATAAATAACATTCTATTGGTAGCAAGAATTTTATATAATAATTTAAATTGAAAGATTCTAATTTTTGAATCCGGTGTCGTTTTGCGTGTCAGTTCATAAACACTATGCCATGGGATCGGTACGTCAAAGATCTCTTCCCAACTATTTTGCAATCTATATGGGACGGCTGTCAATCCTTTGGTCCTTAAGTGAAACTGATATACTTTTTTATTTATCACAGTTTTCCTTAACCAATTATGTTCTTTAATGCAAGGCCGACAGACAAGTTCCTTACTTTCTCCCCCTTCCACTTTCCTCTTCCACTTTTGCGGTAAGGCTGCAATTATTTGGTTGTAATTTTGGGTAGAGCAGACATTTCCATATGTTTTTGTTAGCTGCATGTGTGACATAACTCCACCAGTCCTACCGATGATATCATTTACGAAGATTATACCTTTTTAAACATTCTGTCAAAAAATAAAGGTTTTTTGTCAATTAGTATATTTGAATTTAACCACAATATTTGTTGCATTATTTGTTCTGTCGTTTCTGGAGGATTAAATTGAAATTGCAACCAACTTTCTATGGCTTGTTTTAGAAATAGTGACATTTGGGAGATTATTTCCTTTTCAAATAACTGAAAGTGAGAGGTTGTAATCTGAATAAAGGGAAAAAGGCCTTTCTTGAACATTGGGTGAGACAATCTTACTAATTTGCTTGAGAACCAGTTAGGATTTGAGTATAACTTTTGTATGACTGAAGCTTTTAGTGATAGGTCTAATGCTTTAATATTTAATAATTTCTGTCCTCCGAATTCATATTCATTATATAAATATGCTCTTTTAATTTTGTCTGGCTTGCCGTTCCAAATAAAATTGAATATTTTTTTCTCATATAATTTAAAAAACTGTTCGCTAGGCGTAGGCAAGACCATAAGCAAATAGGTAAACTGGGATAATACTAAAGAGTTAATCAGGGTGATTTTTCCACAAATTGACAGGTATTTTCCTTTCCATGGTAGTAAGATCTTATCTATTTTTGCTAACTTTCTATTAACATTTATTGAAGTGAGATCATTTATTTCCTTTGGGATATGTATTCCGAGTATATCCACATCACCATCAGACCATTTTATTGGTAAACTACATGGTAATGTAACATTTTTATTTTTTAGTGATCCAATACGTAATATAGTACATTTGTCATAATTTGGTTGTAATCCAGAGAGGTTAGAAAATGTATCTAGATCCTCTATGAGGCTGTGGAGGGATTCTAGTTGTGGATTTAAAAGAAAACATGAATCATCAGCGTACAATGACACCTTTGTTTTTAAGCCTTGTATTTCTAATCCTCTGATATTATTATTGGATCTGATTTTAATAGCTAACATCTCGATGGCCACAATAAATAGATATGCCGATAGTGGACATCCTTGTTTCACTCCTCTTGACAGTTTAAAACTTTCTGAGAAATAGCCATTATTTACTATTTTACACCTAGGGTTACTATACATGATTTTGACCCATTTTATAAGAGATTCTCCAAAATTGAAATGCTCCAGGCATTTATATATAAACCCCAGTCGAACTTTATCAAATGCCTTTTCGAAGTCTGCTATGAATAGCAGGCCTGGTTTCCCATATTTCCCATAGTGTTCTATTGTTTCCAATACTTGCCTTATATTATCTCCAATGTATCTTCCATGTAAAAAACCTGTCTGATTAGAATGAATAATATCCGACAATACCTTTTTAATTCTATGCGCTATACATTTTGCTAGGATTTTTGCATCACAACACTGAAGTGTAAGGGGCCTCCAATTTTGTAAATGGACTGGATCTTTATATTTTCCACTTGTATCCTGTTTCAGTAATAATGAGATCAGACCTTCTTCTTGAGTGTCAGATAATCTACCATTTACATAGGAGTGGTTAAAACATGCTAATAACGGTCCGCTTAGTATATCAAAAAAGCATGATGTTTCCACCCCCATGCTTCACAGTAGGTATGGCGTTCTTTGGATGCAACTCAGCATTCTTTGTCCTCCAAACACGACGAGTTGAGTTTTTACCAAAAAGTTATATTTTGGTTTCATCTGACCATATGACATTCTCCCAATCCTCTTCTGGATCATCCAAATGCACTCTAGCAAACTTCAGACGGGCCTGGACATGTACTGGCTTAAGCAGGGGGACACATCTGGCACTGCAGGATTTGAGTCCCTGGCGGCGTAGTGTGTTACTGATGGTAGGCTTTGTTACTTTGGTCCCAGCTCTCTGCAGGTCATTCACTAGGTCCCCCCGTGTGGTTCTGGGATTTTTGCTCACCGTTCTTGTGATCATTTTGACCCCATGGGGTGAGACCTTGCGTGGTGCCCCAGATCGAGGGAGATTATCAGTGGTCTTGTATGTCTTCCATTTCCTAATAATTGCTCCCACAGTTGATTTCTTCAAACCAAGCTGCTTACCTATTGCAGATTCAGTCTTCCCAGCCTGGTGCAGGTCTACAAATTTTGTTTCTGGTATCCTTTGACAGCTCTTTGGTCTTGGCCATAGTGGAGTTTGGAGTGTGACTGTTTGAGGTTGTGGACAGGTGTCTTTTATACTGATAACAAGTTCACACAGGTGCCATTAATACAGGTAACGAGTGGAGGACAGAGGAGCCTCTTAAAGAATAAGTTACAGGTCTGTGAGAGCCAGAAATCTTGCTTGTTTGTAGGTGACCAAATACTTATTTTCCACCATAATTTGCAAATAAATTCATAAAAAATCCTACAATGTGATTTTCTGGATTTTCTTTTCTCAATTTGTCTGTCATAGTTGACGTGTACCTATGATGAAAATGACAGGCCTCTCTCATCTTTTTAAGTGGGAGAACTTGCACAATTGGTGGCTGACTAAATACTTTTTTTCCCCACTGTAGAACATGCACTGTAAGCTACAGTCAGAGAAGGCAGAAGGATTTTTTGACAGGGGGTGCAGAATTTTTTGTTGTTGCCGAATTTAGATATGTTTCTGCTTATGATTTCTGACATTTTGATAGACTATTTGTATACCTGTATAAGATCCAGGAAAAGGTGGGGGCAGGGAGAGAGAAGGGTTGAGAGAGAAGGGAGGAAAGTGTAATCACAAGGCTGAGACTGGGACACACAAGGCTCAATAGTACATTGAAATTGGTGGGAAAACATCTGACTGGGAGGTGTGATCATTGTCAGGAGGAGATGGAGACAATGTAACACGTTCTATTTCAGTGCCAGCAATACAGTGCCTTGCAAAAGTATTCATCCCCCTTGGCGTTTTTCCTATTTTGTTGTATTACAACCTGTAATTTAAATAGATTTTTATTTGGATTTCATGTAATGGACATACACAAAATAGTCCAAACGTGAAATGAAAAAAATAACTTGTTTCAAATCATTCTAAAAAATAAATAACGGAAAAGTGGTGCGTGCATATGTATTCACCCCTTTGTTATGAAGCCCCTAAATAAGATCTGGTGAAACCAATTACCTTCATAAGTCACATAATTAGTTAAATAAAGTCCACCTGTGTGCAATCTAAGAGTCACATGATCTGTCACATGATCTCAGTATATATACACCTGTTCTGAAAGGCCCCAAAGTCTTCAACACCACTAAGCAAGGGGCACCACCAAGCAAGCAGCACCATGAAGACCAAGGAGCTCTCCAAACAGGTCAGGGACAAAGTTGTGGAGAAGTACAGATCAGGGTTGGGTTATAAAAAAATATCAGAACATTTGAACATCCCACGGAACACCATTAAATCCATTATTAAAAAACTGAAAGAATATGGCACCACAACAAACCTGCCAAGAGAGGGCCGCCCACCAAAACTCACGGACCAGGCAAGGAGGGCATTAATCAGAGAGGCAACAAAGAGACCAAAGATAACCCTGAAGGAGCTGCAAAGCTCCACAGTTGAAATTGGAGTATCTGTCCATAGGACCACTTTAAGCCGTACATTCCACAAAGCTGGGCTTTACGGAAGAGTGGCCAGATAAAAGCCATTGTTTAAAGAAATCAATAAGCAAACATGTTTGGTGTTCGCCAAAAGGCATGTGGGAGACTCCCCAAACATATGGAAGAAGGTACTCTGGTCAGATGAGACTAAACTTGAGCTTTTTGGCCATCAAGGAAAACGCTATGTCTGGCGCAAACCCAACACCTCTCATCACCCCGAGAACACCATCCTCACAGTGAAGCATGGTGGTGGCAGCATCATGCTGTGGGGATGTTAGTCGCTCTGGATAAGAGCGTCTGCTAAATGATGTAAATGTAAATGTTTTTCATCGGCAGGGACTGGGAAACTGGTCAGAATTGAAGGATGGCGCTAAATACAGGGAAATTCTTGAGGGAAACCTGTTTCCGTCTTCCAGAGATTTGAGACTGAGATGGAGGTTCACCTTCCAGCAGGACAATGACCCTAAGCATACTGCTAAAGCAACACCCGAGTGGTTTAAGGGGAAACATTTAAATGTCTTGGAATGGCCTAGTCAAAGCCCAGACCTCAATCCAATTGAGAATCTGTGGTATGACTTCAATTGCTGTACACCAGCGGAACTCATCCAACCTGAAGGAGCTGGAGCAGTTTTGCCTTGAAGAATGGGCAGAAATCCCAGTGGCTAGATGTGCCAAGCTTATACAGACATACCCCAAGAGACTTGCAGCTGTAATTGCTGCAAAAGGTGGCTCTATAAAGTATTGACTTTGGGGAGGGGAATAGTTATGCACGCTCAAGTTTTCTAGTTTTTTGTCTTATTTCTTGTTTGTTTCACAATAAAAAATATTTTGCATCTTCAAAGTTTTAGGCATGTTGTGTAAATCAAATGATACAAACCTCCAAAAAATCCATTTTAATTCCAGGTTGTAAGGCAACAAAATCGAAAAAATGCCAAGGGGGGTGAATACTTTCGCAAGCCACTGTATAGGAGGGAAAGGGAGCGATTGTTATTAGATTTAAGGAGTAATGGGGTTGAAGATCCAAGATTAAGTGAACTGCTGGGGAAATCTTCAAGGGATGTAGTATTTAATTATGTATTTTGTTTCCTTAGGGAGACGAGAATATTGGGTAGGATTTAGACCTTCCCTTTCTCTGGTCCACACTCCAGTCCAGTTAGTGGAGGTAATACACCTTAAAGTTGGTTGATAACCGCCATATAAAATCTACAGAACAAAAAGAAGGCACACTGCCTAGAAAACTGAGGCATTGAAGAAGAAGGGGGAGCAATGGCGGAAGCAGAACCACTGTTTGATTCTGTTGGCGTGAGTGTAGCTAGAGGAAATGAATGGAATACTGTAACATGGAGCTAAAAGGGCTAAAGTTGTAAATCAAGATAAGCCTCGGTATGATAATGCCTCATTCCTTTTTGGAGTGCGATTCATGAACAAGGATGTTTTTTTGGGAAACATGTTTGCAGTCACAAAGATGGTGAAGGAAGCATTAGGAGAAGTGGAGTCAGTCAGAGTGACCAGGAGTGGTATGATGTTGATTTCATGTGTGTCTAAAGACCAAAAGGAGAAAGCACTGTAGGGCACTGATAAAAGGTGTCATATCAGGTGTCTATGGATATTGAGGCATCATGGTTTAAGATGAACATGCCAGGAATAGTTGATTCATGTCGCTTAACTCGCACTGTGAATGGAAAGAAGGAGGAAATTATTTCTGTATTATTGATGAAGAATTTCTCCCGACCCATGTAAACCTGGGATATATGAGAAGAAGTACACGGCAGCGGAACGGATAATGGCTGGCTAGCCAAAGGGACTCGGAATTCTGGAGACGGATCTTCCCAGCAGGATCGTGTGGCGGATGGTTGGAAATGGAGGCGAGAAGTACGGACTAAGTGGAAGAAATGGAGAAAAGGTTTGAGAAGCAACACCTGGAATGTGAACAATATGGGTGACAGTTCTGATGATATGGAGTGGGAGGATAAGGGTCAAGGATCTGAATGGTCTGTAGTGGAAAGACATAGGAAGTAGAGAGATCATGATAATGAAAGCAGTGGAGCGTCTAGTATAGAAAGCATACAGAGGGCCAAGGTAGGAAGCAAGAGTAATAATGGTCGGAGTGGAAAGTTGTGATGGTGTTTGATGAGACCACAAGGCCTCATTTACACCCTATCCGATTAACCAATGCTGTAGAGAAAGAGATAGGTGAAGTCAAACTAGCCCGGTTCATTGGAAATGGTAGATTGCTAATATTTTGTGGTAGCCAGGCTCAGCAAGGGAAGATTCTGCAAATGGAAAAGCTTAATGTCGCTGGTGCTTATGCTAGGTTGAGGGGAGTCATCACTAGGGTCCCAATATCTATGTCCATAGATGGTATTAAAGAAATTGTTTAGTGAGGCAGAGTGATTGAGGCCAAAAGGTTGATCAGTAGGAAAGAGGATCAAAGAAGTGAAAGCTTATCAGTGCTGTGGAGGTTTGAAAAGGTTTTGCCTGGGAAGGTACGGATAGGATTCCTTAGTTTCAATGTCAGAGGATTTGTCCCATTCCAATTGCGGTGTTTTAAATGCCAAAGAATGGGACCTGCAGCTGTTCAGTGTAAAGGAAAGAAAATATGTGCCAAGTGTGGAGGGGAACATGATTACGGTGAATGTGGGAGCAATGAGAAGGTTAAGTGTTGTAATTGTGGGGGGGAACATAGTGCAGCATTTGGTGGATGCCAGCTGCAGAGAGAGAGAGAGGCTCAGAGATATAGAATCAGTCATGATGTATCATATGCAGAGGCTGTAAAACAGATTGGTAGAACTACAGTTCAGACTGATGGAGCTTCCATGGCTGCTCCTGTGTGTGTTCAGAAATCATGCGCTCATGAATGTGCTGTGTCAAAGGACACTTTGATAGTGAATAAAGTGAACCTTACCAATGAAAGCTATGAAGTCATCAACACATCTCGGGTTGTGGAAAGCAGAAATGCCAGGTTGAAGGTTATTGTGGATACGGCAAAAGCGTTATTTGGGGTAACAGATGTTTTTGTCAAAATTATTATTATTATTTTTTTGGGGGGGTCATTTAGCAGACGCTCTTATCCAGAGCGACTTACATGAGCAATTAGGGTTAAGTGCCTTGCTCAAGGGCACATCGACAGATTTTTCACCTAGTCGGCTCGGGGATTAGAACCAGCGACCTTTTGGTTACTGGCACAATGCTCTTAACCACTAAGCTACCTGCCGCCAAATGGTGGTTGACATGCTGAATAATTCTACGGGTGAATTGTTTCAGCATTATATACACTGACCAAAAATATAAACGCAACATGCAACAATTTCAAAAATGTTACTGAGTTATAGCTCATATAAGGAAATCAGTCAATTGAAATGAATTCATCAGGCCCTAATCTATGGGATTTCATGACTGGGAATACAGATATGCATCTTTTGGTCACAGATACCCAATAAAATGTGATTGGTTTAGTTGTCCATAGCTTATGCCTGCCCATACCATAACCCCACCGCCACCATGGGGCACTTTGTTCACAACGCTGGCATCAGCAAACCACTCGCAAACACGACACCATACACGCTGTCTGCCATCTGCCCAGTACAGTTGAAACCGGGATTCATCCGTGAAGAGCACACTTCTCCAGCATGCCAGTAGCCATTGAAGGTGAGCATTTGCCCACTGAAGTCAGTTACGACGCCGAACTGCAGTCAGGTCAAGAACCTGGTGAGGACGACGAGCACGCAGATGAGCTTCCCTGAGACGGTTTCTGACAGTTTGTGCAAACCCACAGTTTCATCAGCTGTCCGGGTGGCTGGTCTCAGACGATCCTGCAGGTGAAGAAGCCGGATGTGGAGGTCCTGGTCTGCGGTTGTGAGGCCGGTTGGACGTACTGCCAAATTCTCTAAAACGACGTTGGAGGTGGCATATGGTAGAGAAATTAACATTACATTTTCTGGCAACAGCTCTGGTGGACATTCCTGCAGTCAGCATGCCAATTGAACGCTCCCTCAAAACTTCAGACATCTGTGGCATTGTTGTGTGACAAAACTGCACATTTTAGAGTGGCCTTTTATTGTCCCCAGCACAAGGTTCAGCTGTTTAATCATCTTCTTGATATGCCACACCTGTCAGGTGGATGGATTATCTTGGCGAAGGAGAAATTCTCACTAAGAGGGATGTAAACAAATTTGTGCACAAAATGTGAGAGAAATACGCTTTTTGTGCATATGGAAAATTTCTGGGATCTTTTATTTTAGCTCATGAAACATGGGACCAACACTTTACATGTTGCGTTTTTTTTTTTGCTTAGTATATTTACACCATATATACAAAAGTATGTGGACACCCCTTCAAATTAGTGGATTCGGCTATTTCAGCCACACCCGTTGCTGACAGGTGTATAAAATTGAGCACACCGCCATGCAATCTCCATAGACAAATATTGGCAGTAGAATGGCCTTACTGAAGAGCTCAGTGACTTTCAACCTGACACTGTCATAGGATGCCACCTTTCCAACAAGTCAGTTTGTTAAATTTGCCCTGCTAGAGCTGCCCCAGTCAACTTTAATTGCTGTTATTGTGAAGTGGAAACGTCTAAGAGCAACAATGGCTCAGCCGCGAAGTGGTAGGCCACACAAGCTCACAGAACAGGACAGGCGAGTGCTGAAGCGAGTAAAAATCATCTGTCCTCGGTTGCAACACTCACTACCGAGTTGCAAACTGCCTCTGGAAGCAACGTCAGCACAATAACTGTTCGTCGGGAGCTTCATGAAATTAGTTTCCATGGCCGAGCAGCCGCACAAAAGCCTAAGATTACCATGCAGAATGCCAAGTGTCGGCTGGAGTGGTGTAAAGCTCGCCGCCATTAGACTCTGGAGCAGTGGAAATGCGTTCTCTGGAATGCGTTCTCTGGAGTGATGAATCACACTTCAACATCTGGCAGTCTGACGGACGAATCTGGGTTTGGTGGATGGCAGGAGAATGCTACCTGCCCGAATACATAGTGCTAACTGTAAAGTTTGGTAGAGGAGGAATAATGGTCTGGGACTGTTTTAAATGGTTCGGGCTAGGCCCCTTAGTTCCAGTGAAGGGAAATCTTAACGCTACAGCATACAATGACATTCTAGAAGATTCTGTGCTTCCAACTTTGTGGCAACAGTTTGGGGAAGGCCCTTTTCTGTTTCAGCAAGACAATGCCCCCGTACACAAAGCGAGGTCCATACAGAAATCGTTTCTCGGGATCGTTGTGGAAGAACTTTACTGGCCTGAACAGAGCCCTGACCTCAACCCCATCGAACACCTTTGGAATGAATTGGAATGCCGACTGCGAGCCAAGCCTAATCACCCAACATCAGTGCCCGACCTCACTGATGCTCTTGTGGCTGAATGGAAGCAAATCCCCTCAGCAATGTTCCAACATCTAGTGGAAAGCCTTCCCAGAAGAGTTGAGGCTGTTATAGCAGCAAAAGGGAGAGCAACTCCATATTTAATGCCCATGATTTTGGAATGAGATGTTCGATGAGCAGGTGTCCACATACTTTTGGTAGTGTAGCGTATACAGTGCTTTCTGAAAAATATTTAGACCCCTTCACTTTTTACAAATGTTGTTACTTTACAGACAGTCTAAAATGGATGAAATCGTTTTTTTCCCCCTCATCAATCTACACACAATACCCCATAATGATAAAGCAAAAACAGGTTTTTAGAAATGTGTGCAAATGTATTAAAACTAAAAAACTGAAATCACATTAACATAAGTATTCAGACCCTTTACTCAGTACTTTGTTGAAGCACCTTTGGCAACCATTACAGCCTCGAGTCTTTTTGGGTATGACGCTATAAGCTTGGTACACCTGTATTTTGGTAGTTTCTCCCATTCTCTGCAGATCCTCTCAAGCTCTGTCAGGTCTCTCCAGAGATGTTAGATCGGGTTCAAGTCCAGGCTCTGGCTGGGCCACTTCAGAGACTTGTCCCGAAACCACTCCTGCATTGTCTTGGCTTGTGTGCTTAGGGTCGTTGTCCTGTTGGAAGGTGAACCTTCGGCCCAGTCTGAGGTCCTAAGTGCTCTGAAGCAGGTTTTCATCAAGGATCTGTACTTTGCTCCGTTTATCTTTCCCTCGATCCTGACTAGTCTCCCAGTCCCTGCCGCTGAAAAACATCCCCTCAGCATGATGCTGCCACCACCATGCTTCACCGTAGGGATGATGACAGGTTTCCTCCAGACGTGACGCTTGGCATTCAGGCCAAAGAGTTCAATCTTGGTTTCATCAGACCAGAGAATCTTGTTTCTCATGGTCTGAGAGTCCTTTCGGTGCCTTTTGGCAAACTCCAAGCGGGCTGTCATTTGCCTTTTACTGAGGAGTGGCTTCCGTCTGGCCACTCTACCATAAAGGCCTGATTGGTGGAGTGCTGCAGAGATGGTTGTCCTTCTGGAAGGTTCTCCCATCTCCACAGACAAACTCTAGAGCTCTCTCAGAGTGACCATCGGCTTCTTGGTCACCTCCCTGACCAAGGCCCTTCTCCCCCGATTTCTCAGGTTGGCCGGGCGGCCAGCTCTAGGAAGAGTCTTGGTGGTTCCAAACTTCTTCCATTGAAGAATGATGGAAGCCACTGTGTTCTTGGGGGCCTTCAATGCTGCAGAAATATTTTGGTACCCTTCCCCAGATCTGTGCCTCGACACAATCCTGTCTCAGAGCTCTACGGCCAATTCCTTCGACCTCATGGCTTGGTTTCTGATCTGACATGCACTGTCAACTGTGGGACCTTATATAGACAGGTGTGTGCCTTTCCATATCATGTCCAATCAATTGAATGTACCACTGGTGGACTCCAATCAAGTTGTAGAAACATCTCAAGGATGATCAATGGAAACAGAATGCACCTGAGCTCAATTTCAAGTCTCATAGCAAAGGGTCTGAATGTATGTAAATAATCAGTTTTTTGTTTTTTATACATTTGCAAAAATTTGTACAAATCTTTTTCGCTTTGTCATTATGGGGTATTGTGTGTAGATTGACGAGGGGAAATAAATATTTTATACATTTTAGAATAAGGCTGTAACGTAACAAAATGTGGAAAAAGGGAAGGGGTCTGCTTAATCAAGACCATAATAAAAATGTATCAAGCTCTTTTAGCATAACATCAAGTGAATGGAGCAGTCATGTTTCTATTTTAAACCCCTTCAATCAATCAATCAAATGTCTTTATCGTCCCAATTGGGAAATGTGTTGTTCAACAATAAAAACAACACTAAAACAGTTACAACCATACAACAGATATACATAATGAGATTGGTTACAGTCTACGATCAATAAAAGGAGCAGTCATTGTGCAAAAGTGCATCAATAAATATGCATTATTTCATTTCATGTGCAGATTTAGAAAGTTTATGGCCTGTGGGATGAGTTTTTGGATGTATTGCTCTTGAGTTTGGGAAGTTTAAAACGATGACCTGAGGCGATGAGCTCAAAATCGTCAATGACTGGGTGATTAGGACAGTCTAGGATACTGTTAGCTCTCCTCATCACTTGCTTCCTAAATGTTTCTAAGAGCTGTGTCTGTTGCACCACGATGACCTTGCTGGCCACCTTTACTACAAACTAGCCTGTTTTTGTTGCAAACATTAAGATTGCCAAACCAGGCCACCATCGAAAACATCAACACGGATTCAATAAAACTCCTGTAAAACAATCATCATTGCCTTGCTGACAAGAGTTCATCTTTCTCAGAAAGAAAAGTTGATTTGGAACCACATGGATCAAGAAGGTTCTTGTGGAGTTCTCTGGAATTATGTGTCTGTAAAATGTCAAGATTCTGTGACAAGATAGATTCTAATTGTACCATCTCTTTTGATCTATGTTCTAGAATTCCAGAAGATTGCCATGGCGACAGCGATTGGGTTTGCCATTATGGGCTTCATCTGGTAGTTTGTCAAGCTCACCCACATCCTCATCAACAACAACATTGTGTAAGTAGGACCACACCTTCAACATAGGACAAGAGACTGCAGGACAGACACACCAGGAGTCAGTTGGACAGTAGTCAGTCAGTACTTTATTGTGCACATTATTGGTAGAAAACATCATTCAAGTTCAGTCCATTTGGCTTTGTAGGTTAGCGTAGAGATGGGTGATTTGACTACAGTGTTCTTCTAAAGTGCACTAGTGTTACCAGTCTACAAGATCCAAATATGTGATTAATTTGTTAAAGATATGTGCATAGATGCATGTAGGTCTGCAATAATATCAAGCTATGTTTTGAAGCACTATTTGATATAATGGAATGCATGAAACATGTTCTATTTTAAATCATAAGGCATACAGCATTTCTGCCACTACAGTTAAGAGGAGTGGTTGATTGTATACTTTTGGGTAAAGGTAAGAAACTGAATTAGCCTCTGTGTGGCTGTGAGAGTGTGATTTGAAGGAGTCAGGCGCAGGAGGGTAAATCACCAAAGTAGTACACAGTTACGCTGGATAGCGTCAACAGCACAGGGCGTAATACAGGCGCACTGGAACACAATACAGGCACACGGGGAGAAATAACCCCGGCAATACAAAGTACGGGTAGCTCAACCGAGCTACACTCATCTTCACATAAAACAATCACCCACAAGGACAAGGGGGCAGAGGGAACACTTATACACAGACTAATGAGGGGATAAGAACCAGGTGTGTGTAATTGACAAGACAAGACAAATGGAATGATGATATATGGAGCGGCAGTGGCTAGTAAGCCGGTGACGACGAACGCCGAAACCTGCCCGAACAAGGAGGAGAGGCAGCCTCGGCGGAAGTCGTGACAGTGGCCCTGTTTATGTGAATTCTCTTCTCTCTCTCAGGTGCGGTTGAACCTCTGGAGATGTTACAGAACTACAACTACAGAACTACAATAGCCAGAGACCTGAGGCAGTGGGGCAATGTGGGATAGTGGTGGTGGGAGGGGAGTAAAGGGATGCGATTCTTTACATTGTTTGCAATGTTTGTATTTGGCTGTGTTAATAAATCAAAGAAAAGCTGCGTATGACGTATGTTCATTGAATGTTTATGACTTGTATATAATGTGTATCTATGTTCGTTAAGAGACTACGGTGAAGGCACATTGGGGCTGGGTTCCAAACCGTAGACTTGCGCCCTACAATCCACCCTTGAGAAGTATGGATTTGACCCCAACCTCAGATCTGCAATGGTTAGTCTTCAAGGGGAAGGGAGCAAGTCTCCAGTTTGGAATCAGGACGGAGTTTCCCAGGCTAGCGTTGAAGTGAACCTCAATATTCTAAAGTGGCTTCCTCTTGTGACCGTACAGAGATTTCTTCACCAAGGAAGGAAATAGTAATTTTTCCAGTATTTCAACTAGGCAGAAGCGTGAATTTTCAGTTGAGGAGTGGAAGCCATTAGCCCATTTAGATGACCCCATTGGTCTGTTCTGGTAGGAGGTGGAGATCCCTGGTCGATGATGTCATTTCCTGTCCCTGCAGATGCCCATGCTCCAGAGCAGTGGCTGGTCCGTTGTCACGGTTACAGGCTTCCTCTGGTCTCCCTGGGCGACAGGCTCGTAGGTGTTGGACGTGCTCACCAGCCTCCCGAACTGCAGTACCTGGTTGTCTATAACACACACAGTCAGTTAGACATGGTCCTCAGCCTTCAGAACCGACTCAGCAAGCAATGGAGTGGAAAACACTTGTGGGGTAATGCAGGTTCATTCCAACCACACCACCATTTACTAATACACTGTGTAACCCCCAGTGTGGTCCAGTCAGAGACCACCCTATTCTGTGTAAGCACTCAGCTGGGACCTGGGAAGCAGTGCTGGGAAGGTAATCTTGGGCCAGAGAGTTCACACAAGGACTAGCATTATGCTTGACCACTGAGCATAAGGAAACTGGGAACTGGTGGGTCGACAAATCCCCTCAAAGCCAACCTTTTGGTCAAGACAGGACAGGAGAGACTTACACCGAAGAGCTGCAATAAATTGAGGGTTTTCAGGTTCTCTTTTCATGTGTCCATTGGTATTAATAAAATAATATTCTTCAACACACAAGTGGAGACTTTTCATTACAAAGTGAGAGGACTGTATCTAAGGGGATGATATTTGTCTTGGAGGTTACTGAAGACAGTACACTAGATCTATTTAATATAGACTCAACCTCAAGGGTTGATGTAAAATGGGGTTCTAAATAACATTATAGTGATTGATTAATTGGTTGGTTTAACGGACAGAAAGTTCTGCTCTGTGTGTTTATCTCACATGGACTGTCTGAATTATGCCATTGTTTAACATTGTCTATTGTGATTTTATAACTAACAACACACCTGGTGTTCCCTTTGGAACAATAAAGTTATTATATTCTATAACCCCATTCTACTGACAGTCAGGATCAAACAGCATTCTATTCCACTGCATCAACTCAACACCTCATAATAACTTTGCTTTTGAAACATCTATTGGGACAGGAGAACAAAACATATGTAGAATAATACATTTGTTTATGAATGTGTATTAAAAATAGTTTCCTGGACGGAACTAAACAAACAGAAGGAGAAGAAAGAAAGTGTCCACAGGCAGATGAATACACTTCAAAAGACTGACAAAACGCCATTCTGCTTCAGTGTGTTGTGAGCAGCCATGATATTAGACTACCAATAAGAGGAATAGGGACTGAAAGGAAGTAATTGACCATAGAGGACATTGAGGCAGAGGCATACCGTATCCTAACCCGTTCTCTGCAGAACCAATGCTGAAGACACTGTAGTAGTTAATTAAGCCACTAGGGGAAGCACTGCACTGTGGAAAGGGGAACAGTGGATTGTTGGGGGAGATTGTCAGATACATGCACATAATTTTCTGATAAACACACACAGGCGCACACACACTTAGCACGCACGTACACACACACAACCCATCGTAAACATTTAATAGGCAGCCCTATCATTGCCTGGCAGATAGGATGGGGCTAATGAAGCTAGTTTAGGTTGCGGCTCTGTGCCTGATCAATTGTTAAACAGGAGAAAGAAACACCCTTCCCCTAGAGACTATTTGGAATCCCCCCCCCCCCACCACCTCTCTCTCCAGAGTAATTTGTAGTGTAAATGTGGGTATTTAAAGCGGTCACCCTCTCTGGTCTCAGTGCTGGAAATGCAATTACAGCCAGCAAACAGCTTTATTGTTATCAGTGAAGATGCGACGCTCATTCCGTTCCCCAGCGCAACACCGGCCGCCATCGATCGTTATCAGGGCTGAGGAGAGGATTACTAATGAAGCTATCCTCAGGCTCCGTAGTCTGTTTGTGTGGGTAGTTGAGGATGGTAACTGCGTGTGTGTGTGTGGTCATATGCTGCACTGAGACAGGGTCAGCTGAGATAGCTGTACACGTGTCCCCCCAACCTTCCCCTAAACCTGTGTGTATGTGTGTGGTTCACATCAGGTATCTGTCCATTTCCTCCTCTCCCAGCATGACTCTCTGTAGCTCAGATCTAAAAGGAGAAAATAAAACTGAACACAGCATGGCTGAAGAATACTTAGAGGGTACTTCATCTCCCTCTCGCTTTGCTCTTTCTTTAGACCTTAAGACAGAGATGGGAGAGAGAGGGAGAGAGAGAGAGAGAGAAATAGACTATGCCAAGGTGAGAGTCGGATAGCTCAGCAACATCTGAATCAGTCCAAGAGAAAACCGAAAAAAACAGATTCTATCTTTCCCTCTCCCTCCCTCTCTTTCCCTCTCTCTTTGCAGAGAATAAACCCAGACCCAGACAGGCATTAGTACAGGAAGTGTCACAGGGATACTGCAGCTATAGGTAACGGAAAGATATGTATTCATCCACCTGTGTGTGTGTGTGTGTGTGAATGTGCATGCTAGCGAGAAAAAAAAAAAAAAAGAGATGATATTCCGGCATTGAAAATGTTATGTGATAATTTGATGATGACTGTCAATAAATCTAATGAGGATCCATCAATTAGTCTAATTCCCATAAATCTGGCTGGCTGGAAACACGCCAGACGTGGACTGTTACAGTACATCGTAGTTACTCATTATACTGTCTGTCTTTTTCATTGTAGTCATACTCATAGACTTTCAACACTGCTACAGGTTATTTGTATACCTTAGGGATATGGAGGTTAGATAGTACGCAAGAGAAGAACAAACAGAAGGTTAAAATGGTTGTTTTGGCACAAAGCTCAGAGTTAAGAGGATAGATGGTCTGATTTTGTCTTACTGAATGACTAGACAGACTGTTTGAGGACACTGGTTCACTGAGTGACAGTTAATCAGGTGTGTGTGTGTGTGTGTGTGTGTGTGCGCGAGAGAGAGAAAGAAAGAAAGCAAAAAAAAAAAGAGATGATAACAGATTGATTTCTCTTACCTATAAAAAACTAAAAACAAGGAGGCAGAGAAACAGACAAACCTAGAAAGCTAAGGAGAGGTCAGAGAATGAGAGATAGAGAGGTGGCTTGACTCTAGCTGTTAGTATGACGTTTTCACCTTTCTGAACAGGTCTGACACTTCCTGTCTAGACAGTATGGAGATGTACACTGTTGTATTATTACTATTGTCTGATGTTACTAACGCTTACACCTCTCTCTGTCACACACACAGTTAGGTGTATGTATGTGCATAACCTAAAGTTACATAATTACAACCAGGGATGGAAATTAAGCTAGCCTGCGGCAAGTACTTTTCAGACCGGGCTTGTAGAAAATGTGGTCTACTAGGCTGGCCAGTGCCCAAAATGCTTAAGTTCCATCACTGATTACAACATAGTAAAAAGGGGCAAAAATAAGAGCAAAAGTAATCCTTTTGGTTTTTGTTCAAAATAATTTCCTTCTGACTCAACTCTCCCCAACGACAAGCATTAGGCCTAACCAATTCAAACACACACTTCAGTTAGAACATTTACAGACTCAATTAATCCTCCAAACACATTAGCACCCTGCATTAGCTCCTACTGATGTCTTACTTAGCATAGCACACACTAATGACTTTCTCTCCGGCTCCTGTCTTCCTCTTTCCACAACTGAGGAGAAGAGAGATCCACCGTGTGATGTCATTATTAATTACAACACAAGGAAGACTGTGTGTGAAATGTGAATACTAGAAAACAAACTCTGAAATTGTCGATGACACACATCACATAGCTCTGCCTTAGGCCAGAGGCACATATGCTACTGTACATAAATAAACTGTACATTAAATCTCTATAAAACTACAGCTTTTCAATTGGGCCTCCTACATTGCCCTCCATTAACTTGATGTGATCTTTTAGAGGGGTTGTAGCTTAGCTCAACAGAGCCATTAAAGTTAACGGGGGTCAGAGGCTACTCTTACTAAGCTTCTGCCTAGCTGCCATTTTGGGGATCTTGCCATGTTTGAATCCCCCATAACTTTATTTAAATCACAGTCACCGCCTGGCACACACAAAGCAGGAGCATTAAAGATGAAGGATTGAGGCCAATGTTACAGTCAGGTCATAACCAGTGGCTGTTTGTATAGCCCATAGAACAGCATATGGAAAGAGGGATGTGTTTTATAGCAGGGCTGACAAGGAAAGATAGAAGATAACTTTTCTGCAGCCGTCATCAGCATCGGAGAATGGATGGGCACAACTAGACTTACTGCTAAGGAGAACACTGCCTCTCTCTCTATCCCTCCCCCTGTGTGTGTTCACGTATATCAACCACTTCTGAAATGCTTGTTGTGTGTGTGTGTGTGTGTGTGTGTGTGTGTGGATCAAAACACAGATCGGAGATGTTGATGATTTACATTTTCTTAGATGATTTATTTATCTACTCACCTACCCTCTTCCTCCGCTGAGCCCCGACTCTTAAACTCCACCATCAACACTATCAAACAACATCAATATTAAAACAATATCCCTGCCTAACAGAACACTCAACTAAAACAACCTGATATACCCTTAGGGCTCTGCTTTAGAAAATAAAGTATGCACAATAAGTAGGTTTCACATAGATAATAGGGTTACAATGAACTAACTTGTACTGTAAACTTAGAATTCTGACATGGATCTACAGTAGTTGAAACAGTGCTACACTATAGATCTGTATGCCCTGTAGTGCAGTTCTCTCTGTTTTTCACTCTTTAATGTGACTTCAAACAGAGCCAAAGCTCTGACACTAAGTCCCTTTAGGCCAGACAGCCGCTAACTGCACAGATCTCTCGTTATAATACAGCATATTTTATTCATTATAATAATTCTTTAAAAAGGGATAATAATTTATATGGACTTCTAACACACAAGCACACACACACTCTGTCAACTAATTTCTCTTAAAGCAGCAATCAGCAGTTGAAACAATAACAAAGAGTTCTCACCACCCCTTGTTTTGGAAAAAAGCTGAGGGATGGGGCTGGAGAAATGTAACCACTCTCAACTTCATAGACAGAGCTATGGATGCAAGGACTAATCATTCACAATATCTATTCTGCCCTTGCAAAAGAGTCCCCTTCTTAAGCTTAGCAGATAGATAAACTCTTTCCAGCAACTGTCAAATTGAATAAGTATTTATTACCACCAGTTCGTAGTTACAGCATTAGAAACTGAGTACAACTAAAATAGAAGAAAGAAACCAACCATGAGTAAGAGTATGCTGAATACTAAGCTTAATTCTCACTAACAACACAGCATTTATTTTACGTATGTTATAATATTATCATAAACTCAGAAATATGCTGCCATATGCTAAAATTATTCCCCAAACATGGCAAGATAAATTAAACAGAACAGATATCTCCAACCATGCAACCACCAAGAAAATACGTAAATGTATCACTTAAACGATCATCCATACAAAATATCATCATGAATTGTTATTATTGTTTTACTTACAAACAATTATTCTACAAATTGATTGCAAGAAGGATGGAGTTTGATAGTATCTGCAGCTCCACAGAGTGACTTTCACCATTTGCAATGCTAACAAGGATTCTTCTTTTACAGGATATAGAAACTTAGGCAAACAGACCTCATCAGTGAGCAGCACCATATAGTGGACAAAAAATGAAATTGACCTTAAAATTTACTCAAACCAACTACAGGGGCCAGAAAACTCCCCGCCTGGTATCTGTAAGGATGCCACCAATAACACTAGAACTTAAGTTACTTATTAGTCTTTGGAGAGAGGAGTAGTACAGTCTCTGAAACTGGACGCAGAAAGGTCTTGCATGACCCATCTTTTGTTGTCTTTACTTCAACCTTTCTTACTTTCCCATCGCTGCCAGGGAAGGTCTTCACGATGATGCCCATGGGCCAGTCGTCCTTTTTCACTTGACTGTCTCTCAGCATCACAATGTCTCCCTCCCGAAGGTTGGGCATCTCTTTCTGCCACTTCCTACTGTTTTGCAGGATAGGAAGATACTCTTTCTTCCAGCGGTGCCAGAAGGTGTTGGGAAGGCTTTGAACTTGCCTCCACTGCCGGCTGAAGAGATTGTTCTCGTTGAATTCACCTTGGGGAGGAGGGACTACACCAACCTTTTGGGAGAGGAGTGTTGCTGTCATCAATATGAGGGGGAGGTCTGGATCTGTGGACACAGGAACTAATGGACGAGCCTTCACGATGGCTGAGACTTCCACCATGAATATAGTGATCTTGGATGGACCCACCTTCAGCAGTATGGAATCCAGGAAGCGCCTCGTGACACGATCATTCTCTCCTAGCTGCCTCCCATATGAGACGAGTGTGGTGGATTGAAGACCCAAGTACACCCTTTGTCTCTCTTCGACCTTCTTCTCGCTCTGAACGGCCTCCATCTTCAACTCTCTGGAGGCCTCGAGGAAGTTTGTGCCACAGTCACACCTGATTTGTTTGGCTGGTCCTCTGATGGAAAAGAACCGTCACAGAGCATTTATGAAGCTTGAGGAATCCATTGACTCAATGACTTCAATGTGTATGGCCCTGGTGCTCATACACGTGAACAGCACAGCCCAGCGCTTACTGCTTGCTAGCCCACTCCTGGTGCTGTAACCATCATCCATGGTCCAAATACATCTAACCTGAAAAAAAGAGAAGGGAGGGTCAAAGCTGAGGCGATATATACAGACATCTACTGACTCTATCCTCCCACGTAGCCTTCTGCAGATGACACATTGATGGAGTATACTGCTGACACACCGTTTTCCACCGATGAGCCACAGACCAGCTGCTCTCAAAACACCCTCAGTGTAGTGGTGCCCTTGATGATGGACCTGCTCGTGGTGGTGTCGGATGAGTAGAGTCGCGGTGTGGCTCCGTCCAGGGAGGATAAGAGGGTTGATTTCATCTTTACCTAGGCTTGCTTGGGACAGGCGTCCTTCAATCCTCAGGAGGCCTGAATCGTCGATGTAGGGACACAGACTGAAGAGTGGGCTCTGCATAGGAATGGCTTTACGTTCTCTGATGCATTCCAATTCCTCTTGAAAGGCATCATGTTGCAGACTGCGGATTATGAGGGTCTTGGCTTGATCCAGATCTTCAGTTGAGCAGGGTTTGTTGCAAATGTGCCATCCTTTTCAGCTGCTGCCTTCCTTGAAGGAGTGAGCAACATGCACAAGCCTTGTTGTTGCATGTGTCAGTGCTTGCCAGCTTGAGAACCTCTCAAAGTGCTTGGAGTCTAACTTGTTGCTGGAGACATTGGTGGAGTGACAAGCAACTTGGTGGCGGATCTTGTAGTAAGATCCGGGGTCAACCAAGTCGAAAGGTGTGTGAAAGGTTTCTGTCTCTGCTGACCTGAACAAGAAAGATGGTCCTGTCAACCATGTGCGATGAGTCAGGCTGCCTGCTGGGACTGATCTCGAGGCATGATCAGCAGGGTTCTAGTCAGTAGGGACGTGCTTCCACTGCTCTGGGCAAGTACATCTCCTAATACGTTGCACCCTGTTATTCACATACATGTAGAATCACCTGGAGTCGTTGTGAATGTAACCCAGGACCACTTTACTATCAGAATAGAATGTGACAAAATCCAGTTGGATGTCAATCTCATCGATGATTGCTTCTGCTATTTCCACAGCTAGAACAGAAGCGCACAGCTAGAGTCTTGGAACAGTAATCTCAGAAGGTGGAGAAAGCTTAGCTTTACCAAAGATGAAGCCAATATCTATATTCCTACTGGCATCAGTTGTCTTCAGGTAAGCTACTGCCGCGATGGCGTTCGTGGATTAATCATAGAAGACGCACATCTCTTTCTTGTGTGCTTCGGTGAGAGAGGTTGAGGTGTATGTGCGAGAGATGTTGACCTGCTCAAGCGCCTTCAGTGAGTCTCTCCATTGCTTCCATTCCTTGTACTTCACTTCTGGGAGAGGGGCATTCCAGTCACAAGCCTCCATGGAGAGCTCTCTAAGTAGAGACCTTCCTCGAATGCTTACTGGGCCGGGAAATCCAAGCGAGTCGAACAGGCTGTTGATAGTCGACAAGACTCCACGTCTAGTGTATGGTTTCTCCGCTGAAGACACCTGAAATGTGAAGACATCCTCTGTGATGTCCCAGCACACCCCGAGACTTCTCTGCATGGGAGGGAGACACTCAGATCCAGGTGCTTCAGCCCCTTACAAGATCATCTGGAGAAAAGGCTCTCATGACCTCTGCATTGTTAGAGGAGATCTTGTGCAGGCATAAGTTGGAGAGGGCCAACATCTCTTGACTGTTCTGGAGAAGAGAGATGGCTTCCTTCTCTGTGGGGAAGGATACGAGACCTTTGTCGACGTAAAAGTTGCTCTCGACGAAGTGCCTTGTCTCTGCTCCATAATCCCTCTCGCCCTCTAAGGCGGCTCTCCTGAGCCCATACACGGCCACTGCTGGGGACGGATATTACTAAAACCGTGGACCCGCATCCTGTACGCCACAACTTCATTATCCAGGTCGTTGTTGTGGTACCAGAGAAATCGCAGGTAGTTCCGATGGTCTTCATGAAGCAATGGAACATCTGTTGTACGTCTGCTGTCACAACCACTGGTTCCTTTCTGAACCACAGCGGTCCCCTGAGCAGGCTGTTGTTCATGTTGGGACCAGTAAAAAGGACGTCATTCAGAGATACGCCATGGTGCTGGGCGCTGGAATCGAATACCACTCTTATCTGTACGGGTTTTTGTAGATGATACACCCCGAAGATAGGAAGATACTAGCACTCTTCTTCTGTTTGTAGGGGTACAGCGATTTCAGCGTGCCCATTCTCAAAGATTTTGCACATGAACTCAATGAAGTGTGTTCCTTCATCTCTGGACGTTTTTTGAGCGTGAGTGAGGCGATTGCTGACCTGGTTGCAGTTATTGGGGAGGCGTTGCCGTGGGCTACGGAACGGGAGTGGAGCAACCCAGCTGTTTGCAGCATCCTGATGGAACTGTTCCTCCATCGTCTTCAGGAAGGTGAGATCCTCCATTGAGGGAGCTGGTTTGTCGTCATCCTTAGTGCAGCAGAAGACAGATGAGGCTTGCCGCGTTAGCTAGTGTACATCTCTGCTCCAGGGACAGGGTGCCGTAACTTTGAGGCTGGCGGGTGTGGCTGAAGTTGTCCTTAACTTGGAAGCTGCTGAGACAAGGACACATGAAGTTGGGGAACCTGTTCCTCTAGAATGTTTGTCTTGAAGGTGTTAACTGGTGTCCGCTTGTGTGCCCCTCAGAGACAAACATCTCCCACTATCACCCAGCCGAGGGCTAGGCGCTGTGCGAAGGGAGTGTGCAGGGGCCCGTTGCGCTACTCCAGCACCTTGTGCACCAGGATGATGTCTCTCCCTAGAAGTAGCAGGATATTGGCCTGAGGGTTCAGAGGGGTATCTTAGTGGCTAAGAACTTGAGGTGAGGGTGGTACCTTGTAACATCTGGTGAAGGGATTTCTGCCCTATTGTCTGGGAGCTCGTTGCACTCGATGAGTGTGGGAAGAGGTAAACAGGTATTTTCATCAGCTGATTCCACAATGAAGCCTCTTGCTCTCTGGCCTACAGTCTCCGAGATACCTGAGCACATCTTGAGGGTGTAGGGTGAGGTGTCATTGACCATGTTGAACATCTTGAAGAAGGCTGACCTTGCAAAGACTTGTTAATTTGTTCGTCCAGAATGGCGTATGTTCTCATCTTCTCAGGATGACCTTCTGGCATTAACAAGACAGATCTTGGAGAAAGATTTCCCCAGGGTGG
This sequence comes from Coregonus lavaretus, assembly GCF_964263955.1. Lineage (NCBI taxonomy): Eukaryota > Metazoa > Chordata > Actinopteri > Salmoniformes > Salmonidae > Coregonus > Coregonus lavaretus. Next base: position 13,468,173 of record NC_140021.1, on the reverse strand, counting down.
GGAAAGGTGGACGTGGTAACTAGAGAGGAGGGAGACTCATCTGTGTGGAGGAGCTGAAGGCATCTTTCTGAGACCAAGGGGCAGGACCGGCGTGAAGAGCTGCAATACGCTTGTCGCTTTCGCACCAAGAGCAATGGATAACAGCTTTACAGTTCTTCGCCTGGTGTGCTCTCTACGGAAGGTTTTCCTCTCCTCTAGGGACTTCTCCCTAAAGCCTCTACACTTTCGCAGGGGGTGTGGCTTTTTGTGGATAGGGCATTGTTTGTTAGGGTCATCCTTCTTCTTAGATACATTTTTCTGGATGTCATTGTCCACTTCTGTCTTGTGCATTGTGATAGGGGCTCTCGCCATTCTCATTGAGAATTTCTCTCCTTTAGGTGGCGCTATGCTGGAAGTGGAAGTGTTGAAACTTGGGTCATTCCTCATTTTTTATTCCGCACAGATTAAACTGGAGAAGAACAAGAAGGGTGGGAAGCTGACACCATGCTCCTGTTTGTATTTGGTCCCTGTGATATCCACTTCTCCTACAGGCTGAAGGGGAGCTTCTCCAGAATAGGGCTGATGCCCCTTGCAGTGTCCAGGTAGGACAGGCCGGGTAAGTAACCTTCAGCTTTGGCTGCCTCCAACTCGAGGAGAAGGTCACCTAGCTCTCTCAGACATTGTTGGTCTTTATTGGAGATCTTTGGGAAGCATTCAAGCTGGTTGAAGTGGGCTATCTCCATAGCTTCAGCAAACCTATAGCACTCCTCTAGCCGTTGCCAAACCAAACTGAGGGCTACAGCAGGGCTTTAGGTCGAGGCCTACAACGGCATTGGAGAAAGTTGACTTCCAAGCCCAGTAGTTCTATGGCTTGTCGTTGAACTTGATGAGTCCAGCTGTGAGGAGGTTGCGGCGTGCTAGGAACTTCGCCAGCTCTGCAACGTTGTCAAGATCAGAATGGGTCCCACTGGACTCATGACGTTCAACACTAGGTGGCTGGCTATCAGTATGAATGGGGGTGCGAGAGAGAGGATGTAGTAGTGGTCGTGAGCTCTGGACCAGCTTGTTGTGGGAGGGATAGGGGTTGTGTGACTGTGAGTAATCAACTGGGGGAGGCGATTCAACCTTGACGTCTGGCTGTCAGACTTCCTTGTATGCCGATGGCTGATGGTAGTTCACGAAGGCTTGCTGGTCTTGTACATACTTCTCAGTCCTCTCGCGAGAATGGTATGATGAGCCTTGTTTGTTGTCGTCAACCCCAGACAACGATGCCATATCAGCTGCATCCACTGCTGTCTCAAAGACATTACCCTCAGCTAAGGCGGCCTCAGCCTATTTCTCCTGCTGAAGAGTCTCTAATGTGGCTTCCATGCTGGTCTCCTCCACTTTAAGCTGGGCCTTCTTCACTTTCACCTCTATGCTAGTGCTGCTTCAGCCTTGGCGCGAGCCTCTAATGCAGCCAAGCTTGCTGCAGATTTGCTGGAGTGTCTTGATGACACTGAATGTGAGCATTCTGACCTGGTTGCAAGGCTCTTATGCTCTGAAGCTGACATCTTGCATTGGACATGTGAAAAGGAGTAGAGCAGACTGGATATCTTGTCCTCTGGAGATTGTAAAAACCGTTGAGTGTCTTCTTACTATTCTGCCATCGCAAAAGAGCCCTTCTTAAGCTTAGCAGATAAATAAACTCTTTCCAGCAACTGTAGTTTTGAATAATGATTTATTACCACCAGTTCGTAGGTACAGTATTAGAAATTGAGTAAAACTGAAAGAAAGAAAACAACCATAAGTAAGAGTATGCTAAGCTTAATTCTCACTAATTGCACAGCATGTATGTTATATTGCAAAAAAAATTATTCCCTAAACATGGCAAGATTAATTACATAGAACAGATATCTCCAACCATGCAGCTATCAAGAAAATACTTAAATACAGGGGTGCAACTTTGGTTTTAGAAGTGGGGGGGACATATTCTTTATTTAAAAAAATTATCCAGTTGGATAAACACTCCAAACAGCCTACCCGACCGCTCGGAGGCGTCCACATGGTCCTAAAGCACACCGTTGCCTCATTTTGTATCACATTCCAATGATAAAACTGGGGGTGGACAAAAATGCATGTCCCCCGTCCCCAGTGAAAGTTGCGCCCCTGCTTAAATCTAGCACTTAAACAATCACCCATAGAAAATATCATCATGAATTGAAAGGTAAGTATGTTATTATTGTTTTACTTACAGAGAATGCTTCTACAAATTGACTGCAAGAAGGATGGAGTTTGATAATATCTGCAGCTCCACAGTGACTTTCACCATTTGCAATGCTAACAAGGATTCTTCTTTTACAGGATATAGAAACTTAAGCAAACAGAGCTTATCAGTGAACAGCGCCATCTAGTGGACAACAATTAAATTGACCTTAAAATGAACTCGAACCAACAACAGGGGCCAGAACAATATAATTTTTTTTATTTTAAACCAAGTTGAGGCTATATAGTGTTTGTTTACATTTACTTTTGTTTACAAACATTGGAGTAAAACAAGGTTATATTTTGGGTTCTGATGGGGTAAGACAGTTGAACTAAGCTCATGAGGCATTTATGAGTTATATTCTTCAAGAATCATTTCATTAATTAAAAAAGGTATGTAGCAACTGCAGATTGCTTTAAACACTGTAACCAAGTTACTTGATCAAACGCACACAAGAGCTGAGGGTCCACTTTGTAAAAGTGTATATTTCTTATTTTCTACCTTCATCCATCCGATCCCGGGGGAAATATTCCACTGCCTCCTTTTTAATTATGTGTGTGATTAATTATACATTTTAGTATGACTGGTTAATCTGAAGGAGCCTCTCACGCATAATCCCACCTCATTATCAATCAGGTGCTGAGGTAACAGGTTGACTGGGAAAGTAACACACACACATTCACAGGCCAGGAGCCAACAAGCGCACGCACGCACCTGCACACAGACACACAGACACAGACACAGACACACACACACACACCTCCTGCCTGGATTCCCCTTGACACTGAGTTATACAACCAACAGATTGTTGAGGTCCCGCCCTGTACCGGTGGTGCAGTGGTCTGAGCCAACTCATTAAGAACACAGCTGGCCACTGGGCCTAGGACTGGGACAAACCACAGGGGGACAGACAGGGTGTGTGTGATTGTGCAAACAAAGAGCAGGGAAAGAGGAGTGCTCGTGTGTGTCTTTGTGTCTCTGTGTGTGTGTGTGTGTGTGTCTGTGTGTGTGTGTCTGTGTCTGTGTGTGTGTCTGTCTGTGTTTGTCTGTCTGTGTGTGTCTGTGTGCTCACCCAGGTTCCATTTGAGTCCAGTGGTGTGTGTTCTGCATGGTCCTCCTATAGGTATTAGACTGCACCATTTTCCCTCCAGTCCTGTATTCACTCCCAACCTGTGTCTCCTGCCCTAAAACACACACAAACACAGACACACAGAGAGAAAAGGGAGACCGCTATCAGCAGCAACGACAAAAAACATACAAAACTAACTACAAACCAGAAGTGTTTCTTTCCTGTTTACCGTAAAGTTTGACTTCTGTTTGACACACACACACACACACACATACACACGGTGCTCTTTACCAGCCTTCGTCAGAATCTCACATTTGTAATGTTCAGTTAAAAAATCACAATTAAAACCTGATAATTACAATTAGCACTTTACTGTCAGAACACACACTAGGGAGGAGAAATGACGCATTAACACACATACACACACACCCACACACACACACAGAATGAGCTTCCAGAATAACTCTGGATCTAATACTGTTGTAGTGCTGACAATTTCCATCTACAGTCACATCTGAAATGATTAGCTCCCTTGATAAAAATGAGCAAAAAAGACTAACATAAATAATACAAATACTGAGCTATATTATATGCTCAAAGATATTATATTATTTTATACTAATACAATTGCTCAGAGAAACAGATTTTGTTTAACAAGTAAAACACAATCTTAAAAAGATAGACGTCAAAATGATTGGCACCCCTAACAAATCTTATATATAAAATCAAACAACAATCTGAATTCACTTTCAACTTTTAAAAATTAATCTCAGTTGAAGGAACTGAATTGTGGCCTTTCATGGCTTCCTGTTTCACTTGGGTATAAAAATTAGGTAACACGCATGTAAAATCCATTTGTCATCCGTAGGGTTGCAAAGAGAGGGTATATTACTGGAAACTACCACCTCCATGCTAGACGCCACCTCCATGCCAACAGGCTATTAGGAAGGGTTGCCATAAAAAAAAGCCTTTATTGAGAGCAACTAACAAATGTAAATGCCTGGAGTTTGCTAAATGGCATTGGCACTTGGATTGGAACCAGGTGCTATGGTAAGATGAGACGTAAATAGAGCTCTTTGGCCACGCAAACCAGTGGTGGGTTTGGCCTCGAAAGAAGGATGCTTATGCAGAAAATAACCTCATACCTACTGTAAAATATGGTGGTGGATCTTTGATGTTATGGGGCTGTTTTGCTTCCACTGGTCATTGGGCCCCCTGCTTAAGATCAACAGCATCATGAACTCTACCAAGTATCAGGACATTTTAATCAAAAACCTGGTTGCCTCTGCCAGGAGGCTGAAACTTGGCCCCAAGTGGATTGGATCTTTCAGCAAGACAATGACCCAAGGCACACATCAAAATCCACAAAGAAATGGTTAATTGACCCAAAATCAACATTTTGCAATGGCCATCTCCGTCTCTGGACTTGAACCCCATTGAAAACCTGTGGTTTGAATTAAAGAAGGCAGTCCATAAGCGCAGACCGAAGGATATCAAGATTCCGGAAAGATTATGTATGGAGGAATGGTCTAAGATACCTCCCAATGTGTAATTCAATCTCATAAAACATTATAGAAAAAGGCTATGTTCTGTTATCCTCGCAAGGGGAGGGTGCACAATGGATTGAAAACAGGGGTGCCAATCATTTTGACACGTATCTTATTTGTATTTATTTGTATTAATTGTTAAACAAAATATTTTTCTCAGAGCAATTTTATTAGTCTAAAATAATATAATTTCCCCATTTATTTTAGCATAAAATATAGCTCAGTATTTGTATATATTTATTTTATAGTCTTTTTTGCTCATCTTTATCAGGGGTGCCAATCATTTTGGATGTGATGTCACATGATAAGACCTGCTAGCGACAAATACCTCAAAACCACAAAGTGACTACCGTTCAACATGACAGTGTGTGTAGTCAGTGCACTCAAGGAAAGTTAGCAAAGGCCCCAAAGAGAAAAGTTTGAAGCTGAACAACTCTTTCTGAAATGATGATAGCTAAAATGGCGGATCTCTTTCCTCCTTTGCGGTGGAAAGACAGCAGCCAGAGGGAGAAAGAGAGGGATAGAGGGAAAGTTCTCAACTCCTGAAGGAAGGAAACTCAGAGACAGAATAATCTCCAGCTCTTGCTGTTGTGTTAATCTCGCCTCGGGGTGTGTGTGTGCGTGTGTTCTAAGCAGCTTTATGTTGTTTGGTTTATAAATACCAGTGATCATAGAACGCCTCTGAGATGTAGAATCATCCCTAATACAACTTTCTCCCACCTGAGACTCAGCCCACACATACTTTAATGAGAGATGGAGGGACAGAAAAAGGTAGAGAGAGATAGATAGAGAAAGAGACAGACCTTAGCCTCACAGCAATGCACATAAGCAACTCTATTATGCACAATCTCATGATGGGATTTAATTGAAAAACCTTTATTCTGAAAAGCCTTTATGAAAGCTGGAGTTTTCAAAACTCAATTTGGATTAAGTGCCTTGAAATGTTGCAGTTATTTTTGTCAAGGACATCTAGAGTATCTGTATTCTTCATTCCATTATATTGTTCTATAAAACTTAGAATGTCAAAGTCATCCGTCTACTGGGTCTGTCTGTATCCGTCCATGTTCATCCCTACAGCAGCTGGAGTTCACCACAGTACAATCCTCCATCATGTAAATCACCTCCGCTCCTGACATGCCCTACTAAAAGGTCATTGTAAACAAGCATATACAGTATTTTCTAACCAAATACCTGCAATCTCATTTGTAGAACGCGCGCATGCACAGACATGCACGCATGCAGATACACACACTCACCCACACATCTCTTTCCCTCCCCTCTCCATCTTTCTCTCCTCTTCCCCTTCTCTCTCTCTCCCTCTCACTATCCCTCCCCTCTGCATCTTTCTCTCCTCTCCCCCTCCCCTCTCTCTCCCTCCTCATCTTTCTCTCCTCTTCCCTGTCTCTCCCCTCTCTCTCTATAATAATAATAATATAATATGCCATTTAGCAGACACTGTTATCCAAAGCGACTTACAGTCATGCGTGCATACATTTTTTTTGTGTATGGGTGGTCCCGGGGATCGAACCCACTACCTTGGCGTTACAAGCGCCGTGCTCTACCAGCTGAGCTACAGAGGACCACCTCTCTCTCTCTCCCCTCTCTCTCTCTTTCCCTCCTCATCTTTCTCTCCTCTTCCATGTCTCTCCCCTCTCTCTCTCCCCTCTCTCTCCCCTCTCAATATTTCTCTCCTCTTCCCCTGTCTCTCTCTCTCTTTGTTGTTTGTCATTATTAAAGACATGTTGTCATTTGCTGCTTCATTCCTACATACCTCCAATTAATCGAACTCCTCTGAGAGACGCGCACGCACACACACACACACTTAATCAAGCTGGTTTGTCACTGCAGTCCTGATGTAATGAACTGACTGAACGTACGTGGTTTAACACAAAGGTCAACACAACCTTGTCAAGGACCCTTATACTAATATTTGTAACTAAAATGTTTTGTAGTCTCTTGACTGTGTGTGTGTCCTGACAAGTATAGTAAAACAAACAGTGGTGTAAAGTACTTAAGTAAAAATACTTGAAAGTACTACTTAAGTAATTTTTGGAGGTATGTGTAATTTACTTTACTATTTATATTTCTTACATCTTTTACTTCACTACATTCCTAAAGAAAATAATGTACTTTTTACTCCATACATTTTCCCTGACACCCAAAAGTACTCGTTACATTTTGAATGCTTAGCAGGACAGGAAAATGGTCCAATTCACACACTTATCAAGGCAACATCCCTGGTCATACTGTCTCTGATCTGGCGTACTCACTAAACACAAATGCTGGGTTTGTGTTGGAGTGTGCCCCGGCTATCCGTAAATATAATACAAAATAAAATCTTGCCAACTGGTTTGCTTAATATAAGAAATTTGAAATGATTTATACTTTTACTTTTGATACTTAAGTATATTTTAAAGCAAATACTTTTAGACTTTTACTCAAGTAGTATTTTACTGGGTGACTTTCACTTTTACTTGAGTCATTTTCTATTAAGGTACAGTGAGGGAAAAAAGTATTTGATCCCCTGCTGATTTTGTACGTTTGCCCACTGACAAAGACATGATCAGTCTATAATTTTAATGGTAGGTTTATTTGAACAGTGAGAGACAGAATAACAACAAATAAATCCAGAAAAACGCATGTCAAAAATGTTATAAATTGATTTGCATTTTAATGAGGGAAATAAGTATTTGACCCCTCTGCAAAACATGACTTAGTACTTGGTGGCAAAACCCTTGTTGGCAATCACAGAGGTCAGACGTTTCTTGTAGTTGGCCACCAGGTTTGCACACATCTCAGGAGGGATTTTGTTCCACTCCTCGTTGCAGATCTTCTCCAAGTCATTAAGGTTTTGAGGCTGACGTTTGGCAACTCGAACCTTCAGCTCCCTCCACAGATTTTCTATGGGATTAAGGTCTGGAGACCTTAGCCACAGGGGTCAGTTGAGTTCTATCCAAATATGGATAGAATGGATATATGTTAAGTCGTCAGGTAAGGTTGTGTCTCTCTCTGGCGGGAGGTAAGCTTGGCTTATATGGCTTATATGGTGTTGAGTAAAGCTTAAACTATGTATTTAGATTGTAGTTAGGTATTGTAGGTAGTTATCGTAGGTTATTGTATTTATCGTAGGTTATTGTATGTAATCATTGTAGGTAAGTATTGTATTCGGCTGAGCCCGGTGAAGCACGAGGCTAGCTAACCCACTACCTGGACTAGCTAGCGGGTAGCTACTGGTAACTATTAGCAACTGTGGGATAGTTGTTTCACGCTTAAGAGTACCTGTAATTACGCCAGCTAGCTGCCTACCATTCAGCTGTTTTTCTAACCTCATTGTCTGAAGCGTTAACGTTAGGTAGTTAGTAGCTACTGTGCTCGAAATGTAGCTAGCTTGTTGCTACCTGGATAGCTACTAAACAATAGTTGGAACGACCTAGCGAACAGACGCGAACTGGCTGAGTCGATTCAGTGGCTAGCTTTGCACTTGGCTAGCTAACAGTAGCTGCTAGGGGTAAGTTATAACCTACATTTGTGTTTTGTTTTTACATACTGGTAACCAGAGTCGTTCAAGGGAATTCGGGACATGGGTGACTAGTTAACGTTAGCTTGGCTCTCTCTGTGTGTTCGTGCCATGGGAGGAGGGTTTTTTTCGTTGGCAGAAAGCAATGGCTAGCTAGTATGCTAACTATTCTAGCTAACTAACTGGCTGAATAAGTTGACGACGGACTCTCTCAAGCTGTTGGGACTAACCCACAATGTTAGACACGGACACGAATGATCTGCTTGGCGTGTTGACACACTGGTGGTTTGTTGTGGCCGAGTATTGGTGCTAAACCGTGTTGTTGGAGGCTGGCATGCTAGTTGGCTATGGTGTCATAGGACTAGGTGCCCTGGACGGTTTTCACGGAAGAATACTGTACCAAGTTAGCTAGCTGAATAAACTAAGTTAGTCTATTCCTAGAAAACATTGAACCGCTGTAGTTTACAACAATTATAGTTTCTGAGGTGGAAGTTGGGAGAGTTATATTTGGGTGTTTCAGTGAAACGTAAGTGAGGGAGGCCCCGCTCTCTTGCTTTCCCAGATGTTTAGTTCATTTCATTCCGATCTCCTTTGCATTATTGTAGCCATTTTCTGTAGCCTGTCAACTATGCGTCTGTCTATCCTTGTTCTCTCCTCTCCGCACAGGCTATACAAACGCCTCACACCGCGTGGCTGCTGCCTCTCTAACCTGGTGGTCCCTGCACGCACGACCCACGTGGAGTTCCAGGTCTCTGGCAGCCTCTGGATCTGCCGTTCTGCGGCCAACAAGGCAGAGTTCATCTCAGCCTATGCTACCCTCCAGTCCCTCAACTTCTTGGCGCTGAAGGAAACATGGATTACACTAAAAACACTGCTACTCCTACTGCTCTCTCCTCGTCTGACCATGTGTTCTCCAATACCCCGAGAGCATCTGGTCAGCGGGGTGGTGGCACAGGAATCCTCTCTCCCAAGTTGACATTCTCTCTTTTTCCCCTGACCCATCTGTCTATCTCCTCATTTGAATTCCATGCTGTCACAGTCACTAGCCCATTCAAGCTTAACATCCTTATCATTTATCGCCCTCCAGGTTCCCTTGGAGAGTTCATCAATGAGCTTGACGCCTTGATAAGTTCCTTTCCTGAGGATGGCTCACCCCTCACAGTTCTGGGTGACTTTAACCTCCCTACGTCTGCCTTTGACTCATTTCTCTCTGACTCCTTCTTTCCACTCCTCTCCTCTTTTGACCTCACCCCCCCCCCTACTCACAAGGCAGGCAATACGCTTGACCTCATCTTTACTAGATGCTGTTCTTCTACTAATCTCACTGCAACTCCCCTCCATGTCTCCGACCACTACTTTGTATCCTTTTCTCTCTCGCTCTCCTCCAACACTACTCACTCTGCCTCTACTCAGATGGTAATGCGCCGTCGCAACCTTCGCTCTCTCTCTCTCCCGCTACTCTCTCCTCTTCCATCCTATCATATCTTCCCTCTGCTCAATCCTTCTCCCTCCAATCTCCTGATTCTGCCTCCTCAACCTTCCTCTCCTCCCTTTCTCCATCCTTTGACTCTCTATGTCCCCTATCCTCCCGGCCGGCTCGGTCCTCCCCTCCTGCTCCGTGGCTTGACGACTCATTGCGAGCTCACAGAACAGGGCTCCGGGCAGCCGAGCGGAAATGGAGGAAAACTAGACTCCCTGCGGACCCGGCATCTTTTCACTCCCTCCTCTCTACATTTTCTTCCTCTGTTTCTGCTGCTAAAGCCACTTTCTACCACTCTAAATTCCAAGCATCTGCCTCTAACCATTGGAAGCTCTTTGCCACCTTCTCCTCCCTGCTGAATCCTCCTCCCCCTCCCCCCCTCCTCCCTCTCTGTGGATGACTTCGTCAACAATTTTGAAAAGAATGTTGACGACATCTGATCCTCGTTTGTTAAGTCAAATGACACCGCTGGTCCTGCTCACACTGCCCTACCCTATGCTTTGACTTCTTTCTCCCCTCTCTCTCCAGATGAAATCTTGCGACTTGTGACGGCCGGCCGCCCAACAACCTGCCCGCTTGACACTATCCCCTCCTCTCTTCTCCAGACCATTTCCGGAGACCTTCTCCCTTACCTCACCTCGCTCATCAACTCATCCATGACCGCTGGCTATGTCCCTTCCGTCTTCAAGAGAGCGAGAGTTGCACCCCTTCTCAAAAAACCTACACTCGATCCCTCCGATGTCAACAGCTACAGACCAGTATCCCTTCTTTCTTTTCTCTCCAAAACTCTTGAGCGCGCCGTCTTTAGCCAACTCTCTTGCTATCTCTCTCAGAATGACCTTCTTGATCCAAACCAGTCAGGTTTCAAGACTGGTCATTCAACTGAGACTGCTCTTCTCTGTGTCACGGAGGCTCTCCGCACTGCTAAAGCTAACTCTCTCTCCTCTGCTCTTGTCCTTCTAGACCTGTCTGCTGCCTTTGATACTGTGAACCATCAGATCCTCCTCTCCACCCTCTCCAAGTTGGGCATCTCCGGCGCGGCTCACTCTTGGATTGCGTCCTACCTGACAGGTCACTCCTACTAAGTGGCGTGGCGAGAATCTGTCTCCGCACCACGTGCTCTCACCACTGGTGTCCCCCAGGGCTCAGTTCTAGGCCCTCTCCTATTCTCGCTATACACCAAGTCAATTGGCTCTGTCATATCCTCACATGGCCTCTCCTATCATTGCTACGCAGACGACACACAACTAATCTTCTCCTTTCCCCCTTCTGATAACCAGGTGGCGAATCGCATCTCTGCATGTCTGGCAGACATATCAGTGTGGATGACGGATCACCACCTCAAGCTGAACCTCAGCAAGACAGAGCTGCTCTTCCTCCCGGGGAAGGACTGCCCGTTCCATGATCTCGCCATCACGGTTGACAACTCCGTTGTGTCCTCCTCCCAGAGTGCAAAGAGCCTTGGCGTGACCCTGGACAACACCCTGTCGTTCTCCGCTAACATCAAGGCGGTGACCCGATCCTGTAGGTTCATGCTCTACAACATTCGGAGAGTACGACCCTGCCTTACACAGGAAGCGGCACAGGTCCTAATCCAGGCACTTGTCATCTCCCGTCTGGATTACTGCAACTCGCTGTTGGCTGGGCTCCCTGCCTGTGCCATTAAACCCCTACAACTCATCCAGAATGCCGCAGCCCGTCTGGTGTTCAACCAAGTTCTCTCATGTCACCCCGCTCCTCCGCACACTCCACTGGCTTCCAGTTGAAGCTCGCATCTGCTACAAGACCATGGTGCTTGCCTACGGAGCTGTGAGGGGAACGGCACCTCCGTACCTTCAGGCTCTGATCAGTCCCTACACCCAAACGAGGGCATTGCGTTCATCCACCTCTGGCCTGCTGGCCCCCCTACCTCTGCGGAAGCACAGTTCCCGCTCAGCCCAGTCAAAACAGTTCGCTGCTCTGGCACCCTAATGGTGGAACAAGCTCCCTCACGATGCCAGGACAGCGGAGTCACTCACCACCTTCCGGAGACACTTGAAACCCCACCTCTTTAAGGAATACCTGGGATAGAATAAAGTAATCCTTCTACCCCCCCCCCCCCCCCCCTTACCCCACCCCCAAAAAAAAAAAATCTTGTAAAGTGGTTATCCCACTGGCTATAAGGTGAATGCACCAATTTGTAAGTCGCTCTGGATAAGAGCGTCTGCTAAATGACGTAAATGTAAATGTAAATGACACTAGCTAGGCCACTCCAGGACCTTAATGTGCTTCTTCTTGAGCCACTCCTTTGTTGCCTTGGCCGTGTGTTTTGGGTCATTGTCATGCTGGAATACCCATCCACGACCCATTTTCAATGCCCTGGCTGAGGGAAGGAGGTTCTCACCCAAGATTTGACGGTACATGGCCCCGTCCATCGTCCCTTTGATGCGGTGAAGTTGTCCTGTCCCCATAGCAGAAAAACACCCCCAAAGCATAATGTTTCCACCTCCATGTTTGACGGTGGGGATGGTGTTCTTGGGGTCATAGGCAGCATTCCTCCTCCTCCAAACACGGCGAGTTAAGTTAATGCCAAAGAGCTCGATTTTGGTCTCATCTGACCACACCACTTTCACCCAGTTCTCCTCTGAATCATTCAGATGTTAATTGGCAAACTTCAGACGGCCCTGTATATGTGCTTTCTTGAGCAGGGGGACCTTGCGGGTGCTGCAGGATTTCAGTCCTTCACGGCATAGTGTGTTACCAATTGTTTTCTTGGTGATTATGGTCCCAGCTGCCTTGAGATCATTGACACGATCCTCCTGTGTAGTTCTGGGCTGATTCCTCACCGTTCTCATGATCATTGCAACTCCACGAGGTGAGACCTTGCATGGAGCCCCAGGCCGAGGGAGATTGACAGTTATTTTGTGTTTCTTCCATTTGCGAATAATCTCATCAACTGTTGTCACCTTCTCACCAAGCTGCTTGGCGATGGTCTTGTAGCCCATTCCAGCCTTGTGTAGGTCTACAATCTTGTCCCTGACATCCTTGGAGAGCTCTTTGGTCTTGGCCATGGTGGAGAGTTTGGAATCTGATTGATTGATTGCTTCTGTGGACAGGTGTCTTTTATACAGGTAACAAACTGAGATTAGGAGCACTCCCTTTAAGAGTGTGCTCCTAATCTCAGCTCGTTACCTGTATAAAAGACACCTGGGAGCCAGAAATCTTTCTGATTGAGAGGGGGTCAAATACTTATTTCCCTAATTAAAATGCAAATCAATTTATTTCATTTTTGACGTGTTTTTCTGGATTTCTTTCTTGTTATTCTGTCTCTCACTGTTCAAATAAACCTACCATTAAAATTATGGACTGATCATTTCTTTGTCAGTGGGCAAACGTACAAAATCAGCAGGGGATCAAATACTTTTTTCCCTCACTGTATCTTTACTTTTATTCAAGTACTTTTTCCTCCACTGAAAACAAACGTGTGTGCGTATAGTTACCGGTCGAAGCAGGTAGGCAAGACTGCATCCCTGTAGAACCACCAGAGGTAGTTCTGTCATATTGAGGGCGTGGTACAATGTCTCTACTGAAGCCATGGTCTGGTCAAACCTTCCTGCCAGACCCCCCAGAGTCACTATAGTATCCACCTGGGGAGGGGTGGGGGGGAAGAGAGAGATTAATTGTCATCATCTCCACCAGGTGGTACAACTTCAGACCACTTAAGAACATCTTACAAACTGTGAGTGTGCCATTTAAGTCAGGAAGGAGAAACATGTAGCCTTCAGACAGAAAGGTTGAGTTCTTTTCTTCACTTCAAACATCCGGAGAGCCATCGTAATAACTATAATTTACCCAAACTTCTCTCTCTCCCTCTCTTTCCCTCTTTTCTTCTGACCTCATACCCATCTCTCCCCCTGTACCCACACTCTCCTTTACTCCCTCCTCCTCTCTCTATTTTCCCAGTCTCTCTCTTCAGTTTAGCTCTCCCCCTCTGTGTCTCGCCTGCCCTATCTTTCACTCTTTCTTCTCCCCAAGAGTGTTCTAAGGACACAATGTCGCAGAGAGTTTGGAGAATTCATGGTGTGCAACCATTTTACATTGAGGAAATAAACATAGTGTCCTAGTTAATTTGCTCTCAGTGGAATTGCACTCCGTATAGCAGTCCATAAGCACAAACACTTCCATTCTGTCTGACGCCACGGCACTTGGACCCTAGTTAAGATATGATAATGACTTGGAGACAGTGATAGTCTTTATTTACATCTTCTTTCTATGCCTTTGGCCACAAATAAACTGATTTAGAAATGTGTTTATTGAGGTTAAATCCACATCTGTCAAAGACCCACACACAACAGAGAACAGCTTTAGAAAAACACTTTTCTCTTATTAGACTGCACACACACACACCCACGCATGAATAAACACCGAACTGCTTTCGAAAATAATTTGTCTTATCATCTGAATGACAGTGTTCTGTAAACAAGCGTTGCCGAGCTACGGTCCTTGGAGACAGAGAGAGATTATAAAACAGAAAGAAAGTATTATGTTAAATCTTTACTTTGCAACTTCAGCATCTTTAACCACAGCCTAGAACAAGACAGACAACATAAAGGGAAACAGGATAAACCAATGGAATAGCCTATATTATGCAACACACAGTTGAAGTCGGAAGTTTACATACACCTTAGCCAACTACATTTAAACTCAGTTTTTCACAATTCCTGACATTTAATCCTAGTAAAAATTCCCTGTTTTAGGTCAGTTAGGATCACCACTTTATTTTAAGAACGTGAAATGTCAGAATAATAGTAGAGAGAATGATTTATTTAAGCTTTTATTTATTTCATCACATTCTCAGTGGGTCAGAAGTTTACATACACTCAATTAGTATTTGGTAGCATTGCCTTTAAATTGTTTAACTTGGGTCAAACGTTTCAGGTAACCTTACACAAGCTTCCCACAATAAGTTGGGTGAATTTTGGCCCATTCCTCCTGACAGAGCTGATATAACTGAGTCAGGTTTGTAGACCTCTTTGCTCGCACACGCTTTTTCACAAATTTTTTATAGGATTGAGGTCAGGGCTTTGTGATGGCCACTCCAATACCTTGACTTTGTTGTCCTTAAGCCATTTTGCCACAACTTTGGAGGTATGCTTGGGGTCATTGTCCATTTGGAAGACACATTTGCGACCAAGCTTTAACTTCCTGACTGATGTCTTGAAATGTTGCTTCAATATATCCACATAATTTTCCTTCCTCATGATGCCATCTATTTTGTGAAGTGCACCAGTCCCTCCTGCAGCAAAGCACCCCCACAGCATGATGCTGCCACCCCCGTGCTTCACGGTTGGGGTGGTGTTCTTCGGCTTGCAAGCAACCCCCTTTTTCCTCCAAACATAACGATGGTCATTATGGCCAAACAGTTATATTTTTGTTTCATCAGACCAGAGGACGTTTCTCCAAAAAGTACGATCTTTGTCCCCATGTGCAGTTGCAAACCGTAGTCTGGCTTTTTTATGGTGGTTTTGGAGCAGTGGCTTCTTCCTTGCTGAGCGTCCTTTCAGTTTATGTCGATATAGTACTCGTTTTACTGTGGCTATAGATACTTTTGTACCTGTTTCCTCCAGCATCTTCACAAGGTCCTTTGCTGTTGTTCTGGGATTGATTTGCACTTTTCGCACCAAAGTACGTTCATCTCTAGGAGACAGAACGCGTCTCCTTCCTGAGTGGTATTACGGCTGCGTGGTCCCATGGTGTTTATACTTGCGTACTATTGTTTGTACAGATGAACGTGGTACCTTCAGGTATTTGGAAATTGCTCCCAAGGATGAACCAGACTTGTGGAGGTCTACAATCTTTTTTCTGAGGTCTTGGCTGATTTCTTTTGATTTTCCCATGATGTCAAGCAAAGAGGCAATGAGGTTCAAGGTAGGCCTTGAAATACATCCACAGATACACCTCCAATTGACTAAAATGATGTCAATTAGCCTATCAGAAGCTTCTAAAGCCATGACATCATTTTCTGGAATTTTCCAAGCTGTTTAAAGGCACAGTCAACTTAGTGTATGTAAACTTCTGACCTACTGGAATTGTGATACAGTGAATTATAAGTGAAATAATCTGTCTGTAAACAATTGTTGGAAGAATTACTTGTGTCATGCACAAAGTAGATGTCCTAACCGACCTGCCAAAACTATAGTTTGTTAACAAGAAATTTGTGGAGTGGTTGAAAAACGAGTTTTAATGACTCCAACCTAAGTGTATGTAAACTTCCTACTTCAACTTATGTAACTACCTAAGAAGCCTGGTCCCAGGTCTGTATGTGCTTTAGCTAACCCCTCTGACTGCTGTCGTTAGGGCTGTGACGATACCAGTATTAGACTGTTGTTGTTATGGCTGTGACGATACCAGCATCTGACTGTTGTCGTTAGGGCTGTGATGATACCAGTATCTGAATGTTGTTGTTAGGGCTGTGATGATACAAGTATCTACCAGTATCTGACTGTTGTCGTTAGGGCTGTGACGATACCAGTTTCTGACTGTTGTCGTTAGTGCTGTGAGGATACCAGTATGACTATTGTCATTAGGGCTGTGACGATACCAGTATCTGACTGTTGTCGTTAGGGCTGTGACGATACCAGTATCTGACTGTTGTCATTAGGGCTGTGACGATGCCAGTATCTGACTGTTGTCATTAGGGCTGTGACAATACCAGTATCTGACTGTTGTCATTAGGGCTGTGACGATACCAGTATCTGACTGTTGTCGTTAGGGCTGTGATGATACCAGTATCTGACTGTTGTCGTTAGGGCTGTGGCGATACCAGTATCTGACTGTTGTTTTTAGGGCTGTGAAGATACAAGTATCTGACTGTTGTTGTTAGGACTGTGACAATACCAGTATCTGACTGTTGTCGTTAGGGCTGTGGCGATACCAGTATCTGACTGTTGTTTTTAGGGCTGTGAAGATACAAGTATCTGACTGTTGTCGTTAGGGCTGTGACGATACCAGTATCTGACTGTTGTCGTTAGGGCTGTGACGATACCAGTATCTGACTGTTGTCATTAGGGCTGTGACAATACCAGCATCTGACTGTTGTCGTTAGGGCTGTGACGATACCAGTATCTGACTGTTGTCATTAGGGCTGTGATGATGCCAGTATCTGACTGTTGTCATTAGGGCTGTGACGATACCAGTATCTGACTGTTGTCGTTAGGGCTGTGATGATACCAGTATCTGACTGTTGTCATTAGGGCTGTGACGATACCAGTATCTGACTGTTGTCGTTAGGGCTGTGACGATACCAGTATCTGACTGTTGTCATTAGGGCTGTGACGATACCAGTATCTGACTGTTGTCGTTAGGGCTGTGATGATACCAGTATCTGACTGTTGTCATTAGGGCTGTGACAATACCAGCATCTGTCTGTTGTCGTTAGGGCTGTGACGATACCAGTATCTGACTGTTGTGATTAGGGCTGTGATGATGACAGAATCTGACTGTTGTCATTAGGGCTGTGACGATACCAGTATCTGACTGTTGTCGTTAGGGCTGTGATGATACCAGTATCTGACTGTTGTCGTTAGGGCTGTGATGATACCAGTATCTGACTGTTGTCGTTAGGGCTGTGACGATACCAGTATCTGACTGTTGTCATTAGGGCTGTGACGATACCAGTATCTGACTGTTGTCGTTAGGGCTGTGACGATACCAGTATCTGACTGTTGTCATTAGGGCTGTGACAATACCAGCATCTGACTGTTGTTGTTAGGGCTGTGACGATACCAGTATCTGACTGTTGTCATTAGGGCTGTGATGATGACAGAATCTGACTGTTGTCATTAGGGCTGTGACGATACCAGTATCTGACTGTTGTCGTTAGGGCTGTGATGATACCAGTATCTGACTGATGTTTTTAGGGCTGTGATGATACAAGTATCTGACTGTTGTTTTTAGGGCTGTGATGATACAAGTATCTGACTGTTGTTGTTAGGACTGTGACAATACCAGCATCTGACTGTTGTCGTTAGGGCTGTGATGATACCAGTATCTGACTGTTGTCATTAGGGCTGTGACAATACCAGCATCTGTCTGTTGTCGTTAGGGCTGTGACGATACCAGTATCTGACTGTTGTGATTAGGGCTGTGATGATGACAGAATCTGACTGTTGTCATTAGGGCTGTGACGATACCAGTATCTGACTGTTGTCGTTAGGGCTGTGATGATACCAGTATCTGACTGTTGTCGTTAGGGCTGTGATGATACCAGTATCTGACTGTTGTCGTTAGGGCTGTGACGATACCAGTATCTGACTGTTGTCATTAGGGCTGTGACGATACCAGTATCTGACTGTTGTCGTTAGGGCTGTGACGATACCAGTATCTGACTGTTGTCATTAGGGCTGTGACAATACCAGCATCTGACTGTTGTTGTTAGGGCTGTGACGATACCAGTATCTGACTGTTGTCATTAGGGCTGTGATGATGACAGAATCTGACTGTTGTCATTAGGGCTGTGACGATACCAGTATCTGACTGTTGTCGTTAGGGCTGTGATGATACCAGTATCTGACTGATGTTTTTAGGGCTGTGATGATACAAGTATCTGACTGTTGTTTTTAGGGCTGTGATGATACAAGTATCTGACTGTTGTTGTTAGGACTGTGACAATACCAGCATCTGACTGTTGTTGTTAGGGCTGTGACGATACCAGTATCTGACTGTTGTCATTAGGGCTGTGACGATACCAGTATCTGACTGTTGTCGTTAGGGCTGTGATGATACCAGTATCTGACTGTTGTCGTTAGGACTGTGACAATACCAGTATCTGACTGTTGTCGTTAGGACTGTGACAATACCAGAATCTGACTGTTGTCATTAGGGCTGTGACGATACCAGTATCTGACTGTTGTCGTTAGGGCTGTGATGATACCAGTATCTGACTGTTGTCGTTAGGGCTGTGATGATACCAGTATCTGACTGTTGTCGTTAGGGATGTGGCGATACCAGTATCTGACTGTTGTTTTTAGGGCTGTGATGATACAAGTATCTGACTGTTGTTGTTAGGACTGTGACAATACCAGCATCTGACTGTTGTTGTTAGGGCTGTGACGATACCAGTATCTGACTGTTGTCGTTAGGGCTGTGACGATACCAGTATCTGACTGTTGTCATTAGGGCTGTGACAATACCAGCATCTGACTGTTGTCGTTAGGGCTGTGACGGTACCAGTATCTGACTGTTGTCATTAGGGCTGTGACGATGCCAGTATCTGACTGTTGTCATTAGGGCTGTGATGATGCCAGTATCTGACTGTTGTCATTAGGGCTGTGACGATACCAGTATCTGACTGTTGTCGTTAGGGCTGTGATGATACCAGTATCTGACTGTTGTCGTTAGGGCTGTGGCAATACCAGTATCTGACTGTTGTTTTTAGGGCTGTGATGATACAAGTATCTGACTGTTGTTGTTAGGACTGTGACAATACCAGCATCTGACTGTTGTTGTTAGGGCTGTGACGATACCAGTATCTGACTGTTGTCGTTAGGGCTGTGACGGTACCAGTATCTGACTGTTGTCATTAGGGCTGTGACAATACCAGCATCTGACTGTTGTCGTTAGGGCTGTGACGATACCAGTATCTGACTGTTGTCATTAGGGCTGTGACGATGCCAGTATCTGACTGTTGTCATTAGGGCTGTGACGATGCCAGTATCTGACTGTTGACATTAGGGCTGTGACGATACCAGTATCTGACTGTTGTCGTTAGGACTGTGACAATACCAGCATCTGACTGTTGTTGTTAGGGCTGTGACGATACCAGTATCTGACTGTTGTCATTAGGGCTGTGATGATACCAGTATCTGACTGTTGTTGTTAGGTCTGTCACAATACCAGTATCTGACTGTTGTCGTTAGGGCTGTGACGATACCAGTATCTGACTGTTGTCGTTAGGGCTGTGACGATACCAGTATCTGACTGTTGTTGTTAGGGCTGTGTTGATACCAGTATCTACCAGTATCTGACTGTTGTCGTTAGGGCTGTGATGATACCAATACCTGACTGTTGTTGTTAGGGCTGTGATGATACCAGTATCTGAATGTTGTTGTTAGGGCTGTGATGATACAAGTATCTACCAGTATTTGACTGTTGTCGTTAGGGCTGTGACGATACCAGTATCTGACTGTTGTCATTAGGGCTGTGGCGATACCAGTATCTGACTGTTGTTGTTAGGGCTGTGACGATAACAGTATCTGACTGTTGTTGTTAGGGCTGTGATGATACCAGTATCTACCAGTATCTGACTGTTGTCGTTAGGGCTGTGATGATACCAGTACCTGACTGTTGTTGTTAGGGATGTGATGATACCAGTATCTGCATGTTGTTGTTAGGGCTGTGATGATACAAGTATCTACCAGTATCTGACTGTTGTCGTTAGGGCTGTGACGATACCAGTACCTGACTGTTGTTGTTAGGGCTGTGATGATACCAGTATCTGAATGTTGTTGGTAGGGCTGTGATGATACAAATATCTACCAGTATCTGACTGTTGTCGTTAGGGCTGTGACGATACCAGTTTCTGACTGTTGTAGTTAGTGCTGTGACGATACCAGTATGACTGTTGTCATTAGGGCTGTGACAATACCAGTATCTGACTGTTGTCGTTAAAGCTGTGACGATACCAGTATCTGACTGTTGTCATTAGGGCTGTGACAATACCAGCATCTGACTGTTGTCATTAGGGCTGTGACGATACCAGTATCTGACTGTTGTTGTTAGGGCTGTGACGATACCAGTATCTACCAGTATCTGACTGTTGTCGTTAGGGCTGTGATGATACCAGTACCTGACTGTTGTTGTTAGGGCTGTGATGATACCAGTATCTGAATGTTGTTGTTAGGGCTGTGATGATACAAGTATCTACCAGTATCTGACTGTTGTCGTTAGGGCTGTGACGATACCAGTACCTGACTGTTGTTGTTAGGGCTGTGACGATACCAGTATCTGACTGTTGTTGTTAGGGCTGTGATGATACCAGTATCTGAATGTTGTTGTTAGGGCTGTGATGATATAAGTATCTACCAGTATCTGACTGTTGTCGTTAGGGCTGTGACAATACCAGTATCTGACTGTTGTCATTAAGGCTGTGACGATACCAGTATCTAACTGTTGTCATTAGGGCTGTGACGATACCAGTATCTGACTGTTGTCATTAGGGCTGTGATGATACCAGTATCTGACTGTTGTCATTAGGGCTGTGACAATACCAGTATCTGACTGTTGTTGTTAGGGCTGTGACGATACCAGTATCTGACTGTTGTCATTAGGGCTGTGACAATACCAGTATCTGACTGTTGTCATTAGGGCTGTGACGATACCAGTATCTGACTGTTGTCGTTAGGGCTGTGACGATACCAGTATCTGACTGTTGTCATTAGGGCTGTGACGATACCAGTATCTGACTGTTGTCGTTAGGGCTGTGACGATACCAGTATCTGACTGTTGTTGTTAGGGCTGTGTTGATACAGTATCTACCAGTATCTGACTGTTGTCGTTAGGGCTGTGATGATACCAGTACCTGACTGTTGTTGTTAGGGCTGTGATGATACCAGTATCTGAATGTTGTTGTTAGGGCTGTGATGATACAAGTATCTACCAGTATCTGACTGTTGTCATTAGGGCTGTGACGATACCAGTATCTGACTGTTGTCATTAGGGCTGTGGCGATACCAGTATCTGACTGTTGTTGTTAGGGCAGTGACGATAACAGTATCTGACTGTTGTCGTTAGGGCTGTGATGATACCAGTATCTACCAGTATCTGACTGTTGTCGTTAGGGCTGTGATGATACCAGTACCTGACTGTTGTTGTTAGGGCTGTGATGATACCAGTATCTGAATGTTGTTGTTAGGGCTGTGATGATACAAGTATCTACCAGTATCTGACTGTTGTCGTTAGGGCTGTGACGATACCAGTATCTGACTGTTCTCATTAGGGCTGTGGCGATACCAGTATCTGACTGTTTTTGTTAGGGCTGTGACGATAACAGTATCTGACTGTTGTCGTTAGGGCTGTGATGATACCAGTATCTACCAGTATCTGACTGTTGTCGTTAGGGCTGTGGTGATACCAGTACCTGACTGTTGTTGTTAGGGCTGTGATGATACCAGTATCTGAATGTTGTTGTTAGGGCTGTGATGATACAAGTATCTACCAGTATCTGACTGTTGTCGTTAGGGCTGTGACGATACCAGTACCTGACTGTTGTCGTTAGTGCTGTGACGATACCAGTATGACTGTTGTCATTAGGGCTGTGACAATACCAGTATCTGACTGTTGTCATTAGGGCTGTGACGATACCAGTATCTGACTGTTGTCTTTAGGGCTGTGGCGATACCAGTATCTGACTGTTGCTGGTAGGGCTGTGACAATACCAGTATCTGACTGTTGTTGTTAGGACTGTGACAATACCAGTATCTGACTGTTGTTGTTAGGACTGTGACAATACCAGTATCTGACTGTTGTTGTTAGGGCTGTGACGATACCAGTATCTGACTGTTGTTGTTAGGGCTGTGACAATACCAGTATCTGACTGTTGTTGTTAGGGCTGTGACGATACCAGTATCTGACTGTTGTTGTTAGGGCTGTGACAATACCAGTATCTGACTGTTGTTGTTAGGGCTGTGACGATACCAGTATCTACCAGTATCTGACTGTTGTCGTTAGGGCTGTGATGATACCAGTACCTGACTGTTGTTGTTAGGGATGTGATGATACCAGTATCTGCATGTTGTTGTTAGGGCTGTGATGATACAAGTATCTACCAGTATCTGACTGTTGTCGTTAGGGCTGTGACGATACCAGTATCTGACTGTTGTCATTAGGGCTGTGGCGATACCAGTACCTGACTGTTGTTGTTAGGGCTGTGATGATACCAGTATCTGCATGTTGTTGTTAGGGCTGTGATGATATAAGTATCTACCAGTATCTGACTGTTGTCGTTAGGGCTGTGACAATACCAGTATCTGACTGTTGTCATTAAGGCTGTGACGATACCAGTATCTAACTGTTGTCATTAGGGCTGTGACGATACCAGTATCTGACTGTTGTCATTAGGGCTGTGACAATACCAGTATCTGACTGTTGTTGTTAGGGCTGTGACGATACCAGTATCTGACTGTTGTCATTAGGGCTGTGACAATACCAGTATCTGACTGTTGTCATTAGGGCTGTGACGATACCAGTATCTGACTGTTGTCGTTAGGGCTGTGACGATACCAGTATCTGACTGTTGTCATTAGGGCTGTGACGATACCAGTATCTGACTGTTGTCGTTAGGGCTGTGACGATACCAGTATCTGACTGTTGTTGTTAGGGCTGTGTTGATACAGTATCTACCAGTATCTGACTGTTGTCGTTAGGGCTGTGATGATACCAGTACCTGACTGTTGTTGTTAGGGCTGTGATGATACCAGTATCTGAATGTTGTTGTTAGGGCTGTGATGATACAAGTATCTACCAGTATCTGACTGTTGTCGTTAGGGCTGTGACGATACCAGTATCTGACTGTTGTCATTAGGGCTGTGGCGATACCAGTATCTGACTGTTGTTGTTAGGGCTGTGACGATAACAGTATCTGACTGTTGTCGTTAGGGCTGTGATGATACCAGTATCTACCAGTATCTGACTGTTGTCGTTAGGGCTGTGATGATACCAGTACCTGACTGTTGTTGTTAGGGCTGTGATGATACCAGTATCTGAATGTTGTTGTTAGGGCTGTGATGATACAAGTATCTACCAGTATCTGACTGTTGTCGTTAGGGCTGTGACGATACCAGTATCTGACTGTTGTCGTTAGGGCTGTGACGATACCAGTATCTGACTGTTGTTGTTAGGGCTGTGTTGATACAGTATCTACCAGTATCTGACTGTTGTTGTTAGGGCTGTGATGATACCAGTACCTGACTGTTGTTGTTAGGGCTGTGATGATACCAGTATCTGAATGTTGTTGTTAGGGCTGTGATGATACAAGTATCTACCAGTATCTGACTGTTTTTGTTAGGGCTGTGACGATACCAGTATCTGACTGTTCTCATTAGGGCTGTGGCGATACCAGTATCTGACTGTTTTTGTTAGGGCTGTGACGATAACAGTATCTGACTGTTGTCGTTAGGGCTGTGATGATACCAGTATCTACCAGTATCTGACTGTTGTCGTTAGGGCTGTGATGATACCAGTACCTGACTGTTGTTGTTAGGGCTGTGATGATACCAGTATCTGAATGTTGTTGTTAGGGCTGTGATGATACAAGTATCTACCAGTATCTGACTGTTGACGTTAGGGCTGTGACGATACCAGTACCTGACTGTTGTCGTTAGTGCTGTGACGATACCAGTATGACTGTTGTCATTAGGGCTGTGACAATACCAGTATCTGACTGTTGTCATTAGGGCTGTGACGATACCAGTATCTGACTGTTGTCTTTAGGGCTGTGGCGATACCAGTATCTGACTGTTGCTGGTAGGGCTGTGACAATACCAGTATCTGACTGTTGTTGTTAGGACTGTGACAATACCAGTATCTGACTGTTGTTGTTAGGACTGTGACAATACCAGTATCTGACTGTTGTTGTTAGGGCTGTGACGATACCAGTATCTGACTGTTGTTGTTAGGGCTGTGACAATACCAGTATCTGACTGTTGTTGTTAGGGCTGTGACAATACCAGTATCTGACTGTTGTTGTTAGGGCTGTGACAATACCAGTATCTGACTGTTGTTGTTAGGGCTGTGACGATACCAGTATCTACCAGTATCTGACTGTTGTTGTTAGGGCTGTGACAATACCAGTATCTGACTGTTGTTGTTAGGGCTGTGACGATACCAGTATCTGACTGTTGTTGTTAGGACTGTGACAATACCAGTATCTGACTGTTGTTGTTAGGGCTGTGACGATACCAGTATCTACCAGTATCTGGCTGTTGTTGTTAGGGCTGTGACGATACCAGTATCTGACTGTTGCTGGTAGGGCTGTGACAATACCAGTATCTGACTGTTGTCGTTAGGACTGTGACAATACCAGTATCTGACTGTTGTTGTTAAGGCTGTGACGATACCAGTATCTGACTGTTGTTGTTAGGACTGTGACAATACCAGCATCTGACTGTTGTTGTTAGAATTGTGACAATACCAGCATCTGACTGTTGTTGTTAGGGCTGTGACGATACCAGTATCGCAATATTTGTTCCATGGCAAAAATTAAAGCACAAAGCAGACCAAACCCTTTGGTCCTTTAAAAACCTGCTGTATGTAAAATATTGTGTCGTTGAAAATAAATAAATGTGACCCTGGTTGTGTGATGTTTGTTTCCAACATGAGGGCTGTTTTCCTACAGAAGTTAAATCTGCTTCGTGTTTTGTTTCCTTGCCACGATACTAATGAGTATCGCGATACTGGTATCGTCCCGGCCCTAATTGTTGTCATGGTTGAAGTTAGTGGAGGCTGCTGAGGGGAGGACAGCTCATAATAATGGCTGGAACGGAGTAGGTGGAATGGCATCAAACACATAGAAACCATGTGATTGATGTGTTGATACCATTTCACCTATGCTGCTCCAGCCATTACCACAAGCACATCCTCCCCAATTAAGGTGTCACCAACCTCCTGTGATTGAAGTACAGATCTGGGAACAGGCTACTGAAATACCGTTACGCAGCACTTTCTACTTTAGCACCCACAAATCTGCAGACAGCCCCTGTTCTCTTATTATTGAGAGACAACATAATCAAAATAATAATTATGTTGCTGATGATATTCCGGTATTGAAAATGTTATGTGATAATTTGATGATGACTGTCAATAAATCTAAAGAGGATCCATCAATTAGTCAATTCCCATAAATCTGGCTGGCTGGCAACACGCCAGACGTGGACTGTTACAGTACATCGTAGTTACTCACTATACTGTCTGTCTTTTTCATACTCATAGACTTTCAACACTGCTACAGGTTATTTGTATACCTTAGGGATATGGAGGTTAGATAGTACGCAAGAGAAGAACAAACAGAAGGTTAAAATGGTTGTTTTAGCACACAGCTCAGAGTTAGAGGATAGATGGTCTGATTCTGTCATCAATCAATCAAATGTTTTTTATAAAGCCCTTTTTACATCAACAGATGTCACAAAGTGCTATACAGAAACCCAGCCTAAAACCCCAAACAGCAAGCAATGCAGATGTAGAAGCACGGTGGCTAGGAAAAACTCCCTGAGGGGTGGCCAGTCCCATTCTGGCTGTGCTGGGTGGACATTATAACAGTACATGGCCATTAAGGCCTGATTTTTCTCCAAGATGTTCAAACGTTCATAGATGACCTGCAGGGTCAAATAATAATCACAGTGGTTGTAGAGGTTGCAACAGGTCAGTACATCAGGAGTAAATGTCACTTGGCTTTTCATAGCAGGGCATTTAGAGGTTGAAATAGCAGGTGCGGTAGAGAGAGAGTTGAAAACAGCAGGTCTGGGACAAGGTAGCACGTCCGGTGAACAGGGCAGGGTTCCATAGCCGCTGGCAGAAGTGGAAACTGGAGCAGCAGCACGACCAGGTGGACTGGGGACAGCAAGGAGTCATCAGGGCATGTAGTCTTGAGGCATGGTCCTAGGACTCAGGTCCTCCGGGATGGGAGGGAGAGATTGTCTAGACAGACTGTTTGAGGACACTGGTTAACTGACTGAGTGACAGTTAATCAGAGATGTGTGTGTGTGTGTGTGTGTGTGTGTGTGTGTGTGTGTGTGTGTGTGTGTATATATATATACATGTGCAATAAGAGTGAAGGGTCCATGTGTGCAGTGAGGGACTTGGGGTGAATAACACCCAGGCAAACACACATCCTCTCTGACAGTTGAGAGACAAACACAAACACACACACACACACACACACACACACACACCCTCTCTGACAGGTGAGATGTGTGGTGAGCAACATAAAGTTGTAAATAACCTGACAGCGGGGAGGACAGAGAGGAGGAAGAGGGGGAGGACAGAGGGGGAGGAAAGAGAGGAGGACAGAGGGGGAGGAAAGAGAGGAGGACAGAGGGGGAGGAAAGAGAGGAGGACAGAGGGGGAGGCAAGAGAGGAGGACAGAGGGGGAGGACAGAGGTGGAGGAAAGAGAGGAGGACAGAGGGGGAGGAAAGAGAGGAGGAGAGAGGGGGAGGAAAGAGAGGAGGAGAGAGGGGAGGACAGAGGGGGAGGAAAGAGAGGAGGACAGAGGGGGGGGGAAGAGAGGAGGACAGAGGGGGAGGACAGAGGGGGCGGAAAGAGAAGAGGACAGAGGGGGAGGAAAGAGAGGAGGACAGAGGGGGAGGACAGAGGGGGAGGAAAGAGAGGAGGACAGAGGGGGAGGAAAGAGAGGAGGACAGGGGGGGACAGAGAGGAGGAAGAGGGGGAGGACGAGGGGGAGGACAGAGGGGGAGGAAAGAAAGGAGGACAGAGGGGGAGGACAGAAGAGGAGGACATGGAGGATTACCTGAAGCTGTTGTCTCTTGATCTCCTCCACCATGATGGCCAGACATTTAGTGAAGTCAGTCAGCTCCTGATCAGCGGTTTCTATCAACTGACACTTCTAGAGAGAGAGAGAGAGGAGGGGGGCGGGGGAGGTGACACAGACAGATATACAGAGAGAGGCAGGCAAAAGAGCAGAAAGTCTCTGAGCTCTCTCAAACTCAGCGTACCCACACACACACAACGTTCCAGTGAATGCCCCTAAACGATAGTTAGTTCCAGGTGAGTTCCCGCTCGCAGCAGGAATCACACAGCCTTTGTTCTATTCATGTCAGCTCACACACTCTTTCACCACCCCGCTCCGTCTTATGCACCCTCCATCCCCTGAAGAATATTTTTATCCCTCTCTCCCTCCTTCCCTCCTGTCTCTCCCTGCTCTCTCTTTCATTTATGTAGAGTTATGCACATCTCTTGAAACACCTTGAAGTCCCTAGATGTCTTGCACTATTCTCTCTAACATTACCATAGCTTGAGATTCTCTCTGAGTAATATTAGAATAAATCCAACCATATTCTCTCTAACATTACCATAGCTTGAGATTCTCTCTGAGTAATATTATAATAAATCCAACCATATTCTCTCTAACATTACCATAGCTTGAGATTCTCTCTGAGTAATATTAGAATAAATCCAACCATATTCTCTCTAACATTACCATAGCTTGAGATTCTCTCTGAGTAATATTAGAATAAATCCAACCATATTCTCTCTAACATTACCATAGCTTGTGATTCTCCCTGAGTAATATTGGAATAAATCCAACTCTATTCTCTCTAACATTACCATAGCTTGTGATTCTCTCTGAGTAATATTATAATAAATCCAACCCTATTCTCTCTAACATTACCATAGCTTTTGATTCTCTGAGTAATATTGGAATAAATCCAACCCTATTCTCTCCAACATTACCATAGCTTTTGATTCTCTGAGTAATATTGGAATAAATCCAACC
The DNA here is from genome assembly GCF_964263955.1 of Coregonus lavaretus. Taxonomy (NCBI): domain Eukaryota; kingdom Metazoa; phylum Chordata; class Actinopteri; order Salmoniformes; family Salmonidae; genus Coregonus; species Coregonus lavaretus. Next base: position 13,439,851 of record NC_140021.1, on the reverse strand, counting down.
CTATTCTCTCTAACATTACCATAACACAATGCAGGTAGCTGTGTTTTTGTTGGTTTTCTTTTCTCTACATCGTGATTGGCCAGTTGTCCAGGTCTAAGTCAGTCTCTGATTAGAAGGAGCAGAGTACTGTGGGTCTAAAGGACCAGAGCGATGTACCTCTAATATCATTACCATAATGTAATGCATACAGGGAATAATGGCTTATCAGTGTTAAACTAGCTCATTCTCCTAGAGGACAGAGAACGTTGCTATTTACATGACTCATCATGGCTGAGTCATCATGGCTGGGTACCTACTCCTCTTCTCTCAACCACTCAGAATGTCATCTCCATTTCAAACAGTAAACACTTATGTACCCTGGGCTCTGAACACAATCGTACACTGTGTGTGTGTGTGTGTTTGTCACCTTCTCTGTGTAGAAAGCTTTGACCTCTGCAGTAACAGAATCAAAGTCCCCACTGATGTAGTCTGGAAGAAAACTAGATGAGAGAACAAGAAAAAGAAAGAGAGAAAGAGGATTTGGGAAAGTGTCCGTTTGGGAAATTTGGGGGGCCGCGGAAGTACTGCAGGGGGCCAGACCTCAAAATACACTATTTATACAGTGCATTTGGAAAGTATTCAGACCCCTTGACTTTTTACACATTTTGTTAAGTTACAGCCTTATTCTAAAATTGATGAAATTATTTTTCCCCCTCATCAATATACACACAATACCCCATAATGACAAAGTGAAAACAGGTTTTATGAAATTTTGGCAAATGTATACACAAAAAAAACCTGGAAATACCATATTTACATAAGTATTCAGACCCTTTGCTATGAGACTCGAAATTGAGCTCAGGTGAATCTTGTTTCCATTGATCATCCTTGAGATGTTTCTACAACTTGATTGGAGTCCACCTGTGGTAAATTAAATTGATTGGACATGATTTGGAAACCTGGCACCATTCCTACGGTGAAGCATGGTGGTGGCAGCATCATGTTTTTCAGCGGCAGGGACTGGGAGACTAGTCAGGATCGAGGGAAAGATGAACGGAGCAAAGGACAGAGAGATCCTTGATGAATGTTATTGTATACTTTTTTCAGTTTTTTATTTTTTATAAATTTGCAAACATTTCTAAAAACCAGTTTTTGCTTTGTCATTGAGGGGTATTGTGTGTAGATTGATGAGGGGAAAAAAGCAATTTAATCAATTTTAGAATAAGGCTGTAACGTAACAAAATGTGGAAAAGGTCAAGGGGTCTGAATACTTTCCGAATGCACTGTATGTTCTTAACCCTGGGCAGCATGGGCCTGGGAGGCTCACAGGGATTTTGGTATCCATGTCAATTATACATTTTTCTACTCAAAATGTTTTTTTGTTTTTTTTTTACATAAATGCACTGTTTAAGCTTTAAAACTGCAACATTTTCTCTCTGGCTAATGGAACACTGTGTAGAATTGCAAGATATGAGCTTTAAAGTTGCAAGAACAAAAAAACTCTCTGCTACATGACAAAATGTGTAGAATTGCAGGAATTTAGCTTGAAAACTGCAAAAGGTTCTCTCTGGTGCCCTTTAAAATATTCCTTCCCAGGGCCCGAGACTTGGTTTGTCCGGTCATGCACTGTCAAAGTAATCCTTGTATGCTATTTTTATATCCCTCGAGTTGCGTTCTGATTATGATGGGGTCCCTGATGCATTTGCTATCACAAAAGGGGTCCCCAGACCCAAAAAGTTTGAGAACCCCTGAGTTAATGTATCTGTCCTTTAGGAAGGACACAATTATTCAAACACACACACACACAGTGGCTACTTGTACCTGTCTCGTTGTCCAGCAGTGATGTCATACAGGTGGTTGGCTGCACCATCTGCACACGCCCGCAGGAGAGCTACAGAGAGAGACCTTGCTTAGCTGAAAGAGGTGAATGAATCTTGCTATGTATTTGTTTTGTGTGCAAACAACTTTTTGCTTTTATTTCCTATTGCTCCCAAACATAATGCATGTGTAACAATAGTTGAAAAAAACCTCCTTTCTAGTTTTACCCAACAACAAAATATGCGGTCACCAGTTCCCACTTTTAATGTTTTGTGTCATGGGGAAAGACTTCATAGGAGCAACAGAAGCATTCTCTAAGCACCTTGTTTAATATAACCAATGTATTCAGCAGAGAGAGAGAGACATTCTGTTTTAAACAAGCATGTGTGTGTGTGTGTGTGTCACAAGAGAAGTGTGTACTAGCAAACACAGTGTGATAAAGAATGTACAGTGCCCTTTTCTATATGAACTTTCCCACTCTCAAGCACAGCTTCAAAACATACCCCCAACAAAAAGGTGTGAGCTGGAGCAACAGCCTGGAGCACTCCAAGAGGAGGGTTGGCTTAGAGACAGCCAATACCATATCAGTACAGACCTAACAATGCTGTCTTAACTTTACGATAAAGGATACATTTCATAATTGGATTATTAGTAGTGATGAGCACTGATATGGAAAGATACCAATAAATATCAAGATACCAATAGAAACTGTGTAAATGTTTACTTCAGTATTCACCCCCAAAAGCTCTGGGGAGTCCAGACAACTGCTAATTGGCCAAACAGCCAGATGTGAATGTTCTGGAAGCCAACCAGTCTCAATTTCAAAAGGAATCCCATCCACCTCTGATGGGCCATCAGCAGGGAAATTAAGTATGTTGACTTGATAGCCTGCATGAAGGTCTGAGAAAGGGGTTTTGTGCAAGGGTCATGTATGCTTTATTTCACAATCGTGTAAGCTAAGAGGAAAGATTATATTTATATTATTATTATTAGGAAAGAAAAAACGATATCATGATATGTAGTCCCCTGTAGCTCAGTTGGTAGAGCATGGCGCTTGCAACGCTAGGGTTGTGGGTTCGTTTCCCACGGGGGGCCAGTATGAAAATGTATGCACTCACTAACTGTAAGTCGCTCTGGATAAGAGTGTCTGCTAAATGACTAAAATCATACCTTGCTCAATGATTTTGGTATCATATTGAATGATCAATGTTGGTGTCCAACACTAATTAATAGAAAAGCTATACGATGAATACCTTTACTCCAGAGTGTATGAAGGTAGTCTTTTTCCATAGGCTGGTTGAGAATGATCAGACATATTTTCTGTGTGCCTGGAGGGAGGGAGGGGGAGAGGTGGAGAGAGAGAGAGAGAGAGAGAGAGAGAGAGAGAGAGAGAGAGAGAGAGAGAGAGAGAGAGAGAGAGAGAGAGAGAGAGAGAGAGAGAGAGAGAGAGAGAGAGAGAGAGAGAGAGAGAGAGAGAGAGAGAGAGAGAGAGAGAGAGAGAGAGAGAGAGAGAGAGAGAGAGAGAGAGAGAGAGAGAGAGATCATTACTTTCATTTGTTACACAATACCAGATCTATTCTGAAACAGAAATGAAGGTTTACTTCAGAAAGGTAAGGCGATAAACTGCTCTCCCTTCCACAACAGCTCTGAGAGAAATCGAATTACTTGAATACTCAGTGTTCTTGTTGTTTTAATAGTTCTAACCACAATGAGGATGAGCCAGAGAGAAATCAAACTATGCTTCAGTTCAGCGATCAAACAGAAATTAGTTTGAACATTACTTACAGTTGGGTGTGGGATGAACGTTAGAACTATTTGCCTTTTGGGCTCCTTTTTACAACAAGAGCATTCAATCATTTAAATGTTTTAGAGATATCAAATGCTTGCATCAGACAGCTCATTTCAGTTGAATGAATTCAGTTGTGCAACTAACTAGGTATCCCCTTTCCCTTCCATAATCAAGTGGTATCACAATATGCAGTAGACTCCGTTGCACTCCGCTCCAGCAGGTGGCAATAGTGCGCAATTTTGACTACGCTGTGCAGGGCTATATAAATAGTACGAACTACCGGTAGCTAGCTAGCTAGCATTCTCTACAAAAATGCTTACATTCTAGATGTTGAGAGTGTTTTTCAACCAGGCATTATTAACAGCGGCTGCTGAGGAGATATTTGGGGCTGTTGTAGCCTCTTTCAAATCCGAGTGTGAAAGTCTGATCTATCACCAGGCAAGGACTATTGAGAAAACGATAGAGTTCCAGGAAGATGTTACCCACTGTATTCGTGGGCTGTTGATGTTACAGATAGGTGTGTTATTGTGATTTAGCACTATATTGGATCACTCCAATATGATATGGTATCCTTCTGAGTGGCAGGATATATTCCGATTAGTCCTGTGTACCGGGTAGTGCTGAGGCTGCGGCTGACCCCTTAAATAGTTGTCGTCGCACTACTTCCCCCTCTAGTGATCACCACCCTGTCATGTGTACTGTAGGATTGAGGGTGGAAAATTCAGTAGGAAATGGATTGAGGAGATGGATGTTTAGGAAAGCCGAGTGGGGTCAGTTTCAGGAGTTGAGTGAATAGGAGCTGTCTCAGGTTGATCTCAGTTCAGATATAGAAACAGTGAATTATGGAGTAAGAGGAGCAATAGTAGGGGCCGCAAGGCAGGTGATTCCTATGGGTACAGGGGGGAGAAGGAGCAAGGCAGGTGATTCCTATGGGTACAGGGGGGAGAAGGAGCAAGGCAGGTGATTCCTATGGGTACAGGGGGGAGAAGGAGCAAGGCAGGTGATTCCTATGGGTACAGGGGGGAGAAGGAGCAAGGCAGGTGATTCCTATGGGTACAGGGGGGAGAAGGAGCAAGGCAGGTGATTCCTATGGGTACAGGGGGGAGAAGGAGCAAGGCAGGTGATTCCTATTGGTACAGGGGGGAGAAGGAGCAAGGCAGGTGATTCCTATGGGTACAGGGGGGAGAAGGAGCAAGGCAGGTGATTCCTATGGGTACAGGGGGGAGAAGGAGCAAGGCAGGTGATTCCTATGGGTACAGGGGGGAGAAGGAGCAAGGCAGGTGATTCCTATGGGTACAGGGGGGAGAAGGAGCAAGGCAGGTGATTCCTATGGGTACAGGGGGGAGAAGGAGCAAGGCAGGTGATTCCTATGGGTACAGGGGGGAGAAGGAGCAAGGCAGGTGATTCCTATGGGTACAGGGGGGAGAAGGAGCAAGGCAGGTGATTCCTATGGGGACAGGGGGGAGAAGGAGCAAGGCAGGTGATTCCTATGGGTACAGGGGGGAGAAGGAGCAAGGCAGGTGATTCCTATGGGTACAGGGGGGAGAAGGAGCAAGGCAGGTGATTCCTATGGGTACAGGGGGGAGAAGGAGCAAGGCAGGTGATTCCTATGGGTACAGGGGGGAGAAGGAGCAAGGCAGGTGATTCCTATGGGTACAGGGGGGAGAAGGAGCAAGGCAGGTGATTCCTATGGGGACAGGGGGGAGAAGGAGCAAGGCAGGTGATTCCTATGGGGACAGGGGGGAGAAGGAGCAAGGCAGGTGATTCCTATGGGTACAGGGGGGAGAAGGAGCAAGGCAGGTGATTCCTATGGGTACAGGGGGGAGAAGGAGCAAGGCAGGTGATTCCTATGGGTACAGGGGGGAGAAGGAGCAAGGCAGGTGATTCCTATGGGTACAGGGGGGAGAAGGAGCAAGGCAGGTGATTCCTATGGGTACAGGGGGGAGAAGGAGCAAGGCAGGTGATTCCTATGGGGACAGGGGGGAGAAGGAGCAAGGCAGGTGATTCCTATGGGGACAGGGGGGAGAAGGAGCAAGGCAGGTGATTCCTATGGGTACAGGGGGGAGAAGGAGCAAGGCAGGTGATTCCTATGGGTACAGGGGGGAGAAGGAGCAAGGCAGGTGATTCCTATGGGTACAGGGGGGAGAAGGAGCAAGGCAGGTGATTCCTATGGGTACAGGGGGGAGAAGGAGCAAGGCAGGTGATTCCTATGGGTACAGGGGGGAGAAGGAGCAAGGCAGGTGATTCCTATGGGTACAGGGGGGAGAAGGAGCAAGGCAGGTGATTCCTATGGGTACAGGGGGGAGAAGGAGCAAGGCTGGTGATTCCTATGGGTACAGGGGGGAGAAGGAGCAAGGCAGGTGATTCCTATGGGTACAGGGGGGAGAAGGAGCAAGGCAGGTGATTCCTATGGGAATCATTAAGACAGCTAAGAGGGAGTATTGCCGCTGGTTCTGTGGAAACAGGTATGTGGGATGATTAAGAAGATGAGTGGGGTCAGACGAGATTGGGATCTCCCTGTGCTGAAAAGTGGTAGGATTGTCGCAGTGAGAGATATGGAGAAGGCAGGTAAGTTAGCCCAAGCATTTGCTCAAATAATCTGACAGAAGAGGGCCAGCATGGGAGAGAGAGGGACAGAAGAGAACATCCGGGGGGGGTGCATTCAATGCCCCTTTTACGTTGGCTGAGATGAAGAGGGCATTAGCTAAAGCTGGGGTAACATCTCCTGGGAAGGATGAGATGTGTTACAGCATGATGGCTCATCTCAGTGACACTGCAATGGGGAAAGTCTTGGGCCTTTACAATAAGGTGTGGCAGGAAGGGAAACTGCCTGGAAGTTAGAAGCAGGCTGTAGTGGTGCCGATACAGAAACCAGGGAAAAACCCTACTAGTCCTTCAAGCTATAGGCCGATAGCGTTGACATCTGATGTATGTAAACTTATGGAAAGGATGACAACGGAAAGGCTGACTTACTTTCTGGAGAGTAGAGGACTAATGTCACCAGATCAAAGTGGGTTCAGGAAAGGCAGGGGAACGATGGATCCTGTACTGTGCCTTGAGTCAGTCATATGGAAGACACAGGCAAATAAGGAGTTGGTGGTAGCCGTTTTCTTTGATGTAGAGAAGGCCTATGATATGATGTGGAAGGAAGGCCTACTTATCAAGCTGAATATCATGGGGGTTGGAGGAAGGGCTTATAACTGGAGAAAGGATTACATTTTTGGGCGATCAATACAAGTGAGGGTGGGGAGCTCTATGTCAGAAAGCTATGAGGTAGATAATGGTACCCCCCAGGGAAGTGTCATGAGGGTGGGGAGCTCTGTCAGAAAGCTATGAGGTAGATAATGGTACCCCCCAGGGGAGTGTCATGAGGGTGGGGAGCTCTATGTCAGAAAGCTATGAGGTAGATAATGGTACCCCCCAGGGAAGTGTCATGATGGTGGAGAGCTCTATGTCAGAAAGCTATGAGGTAGAAAATGGTACCCCCCAGGGAAGTGTCATGAGGGTGGGGAGCTCTATGTCAGAAAGCTATGAGGTAGATAATGGTACCCCCCAGGGAAGTGTCATGAGGGTGGGGAGCTCTATGTCATAAAGCTATGAGGTAGATAATGGTACCCCCCAGGGAAGTGTCATGAGGGTGGGGAGCTCTATGTCAGAAAGCTATGAGGTAGATAATGGTACCCCCCAGGGAAGTGTCATTAGTCCTTTGTGGTTCTCCATTATGATTGATGATGTATTCTCTCAGGTGAGACCTGATATTGGGAGGTCATTGTTTGCGGATGATGGGGCACTGTGGGAGGGAGAAATAGTTGCCAAAGGAAAGAAAATATTGAATGTGATGCGTTGCTTGTCAGGAATGGAGTGGGGGGCAGATAGCATGCCGTTGAAAATGCTATATATAGCGCTGTTAAAGTCATCACTGGATTATGGAAGTGTAGCATATGGATCAGCAGCTCAGACATCTTTACAAAAGCTAGATGTAATCCAGGCCCAAGTCCTAAAGATATGTTGTGGAGCACTCAGGACCTCCCCTGTGGCAGCGATGTAGGTAGAGTTGGGAGAGATGCCGTTAAAGTTAAGAAGACAACAGCTAGCCATGACATATTGGGTAAATCTACAGGGACATATGGTTACACATCCTACAAAAAAGGTGCTCCTAGAGTGCTGGGAACATGAACACAATCTGAATACAAGCTTTGGGTGGATAGGCAATGCCATGGCGACAGAGATGGGGTTGTTTTGGAGGGAGTTTACCCCCTCTGTGGTTCTTCCTGCTATCCCACCTTGGTTTCTTCCTCAGCCAGTGATAGATCTAGGGTTGCTTAAGAGGGTATGAGCTGTTGAGGAGTAGATTCAGTTGTAAGTGAACATTTAAGAACACAATATTATGCTTTCTTGAATATATTCACAGATGGATCTAAGGACCCTAAAACAGGGAGGACAGGTGCAGATTTTAATGTTCCTGAGTTTAAGGTGGCAGAGATAAAAAGAGCAACGGATCATTTATCTGTTTACACAATGGAGTTGTTGGCCATACTATTGGCTGCAGAGTGGGTGGAGGAGGTGAGGCCAGACAGAGTAGTCATCTGCTCTGACTCCTGTGCAGCACCGATGAGCTTAAATTCATGTGTGTCTCAGAGCAGAAAGGATTTATTGTATGAGGTTTTGCAGTGCTTTTATAGGGTGAAACAGATGGGGGTATTTGTGATGTTCCTCTGGGTAACAGCTCATGTGGGAGTAGAGGGGAATGAGGAGGTGGATGTTATCGCCAAGCAGGCTCTTAAACATCCTAATGTTGAGATGGAATTGTCAATCTGTAAAGCACAAGCCAAGGGGTTAATAAGAACAGTGGTTGAAAACAAATGGCAAGAGTTGTGGAATAGGGAGAGAAAGGGAAGACACCTGTATAAGATCCTGGAAAAGGTGGAGGCAGGGAGGTCCTCAGGCCGAGAGAGAAGGGAGGAAAGTGTAGTCACAAGGCTGAGACTGGGACACACAAGGCTCAATAGTACATTGAAATTGGTGGGAAAACATCCGACTGGGAGGTGTGATCATTGTCAGGAGGAGATGGAGACAGTGGAACATTTTCTATTTCAGTGCCAGAAATATGGGAGGGAAAGGGAGTGATTGTTATTAGATTTGAAGAGTAATGGGGTTGAAGAGCAAGGATTAAGTGAACTGCTGGGGAAATCTTCAGGGGATGTAGTATTTAATTATGTATTTCGTTTCCTTAGGGAGACGAGAATATTGGGCAGGATTTAGACTTTCACTGTCTCTGGTCCACACTCCAGTCCAGTTGGTGGCGGTAATGGAACTTAAAGTTGGTTGCCAACCGCCATGTCAAAACCACAGAAGAAGAAGCAGAAACAGAAGAAGAAGAAGAAGAAGAAGAAGAAGACTTCCACCTCTTCCTTTTCTCAATTCATTACAGAGAGGATTTGCTTACAAGGAAATCTGTACGGGAGATAGTGTCATATAAAGGGAGCAGAAGGGAGGAAGTTATGTTATGTAGGATGAGATTAGGGCATACAGGATTTAATTTCTCTTTGAAATTGATAAAGAAACATGGTACTGGAATGTGTAATGGTTTTATGGTAGAGGAAACGGTTGAACATGTTTATTATTTTGTGAAATATATGATGTAGAAAGGGAGAGGTTGTTTGACAGGGTCAGTGAGGTTAGACCGGAATGGGGAATGGGTGGTATTTTGGGTGGGGGTGATGTGAGTAGTGAGGTTTGGGGAATGGGTGGTATTTTGGGTGGGGGTGATGTGAGTAGTGAGGTTTGTAGGGAATTATTTTATTTTATTAGACATTCAGGGTTAGTGGAATAGATCAGTGGTTCCCAAACTGTGGGGCGCGCCAGTTAAACATTTTTTATTTACATTTCTTTAGCCCATAGATATTGTTGTAATTTTTGGTCACTCAAATATCACATGAATACACATTAGACATGGCAAAATGTATAGAATAGCAAGAAAATGTGCTTTAAAACTGCAAAATGTTCTTTGCACCCCCCCCATGACAAAACGTGTAGAATTGCAGGAAATAAGCATTAAACCTACAGAATTCTGTGCACCAACAAGAGGGGTGTGAACAGTTTCCTTCATTGTAAATAAGAATTTGTTCTTAACTGACTTGCCTAGTTAAATAAAGGTAAAATGAACGGTGCTTGTGCCCATAGAAATATACGTGGTGCGTGAGCGCGCAGGATATTCCCCAATGCTGGAAGGGGGGCCCCCCCGAGTTATTTTTTGGGGGGAACCCATGTTATAGATAGGTCGTGACCGGCCTCGCACTCCAGTATAGTAGGTGGCGGTGTATGCACCTGTCAGTTGGTTGCGATCCGCCAATAAAAACTTAAAGAAGAAGAGGATTAGCTTGGTAAGAGCTCTATGTTGTGTACAAACGCAGAAGTATACCCGCTACTATTCAATAGCTTGGAGCACCTAGCCTCTCCATCTGGGTGCTCTGCTGTCCCCCCACTCGTTTTGGCTTGTGCCATCTCGTTTGGGTTTTGTCCTTGTTTTTAGTACAACCTGGGCGAAACATGGTTTGGTCGACCAGTACTGTATTGCGGCGCTGAGGGTTTGTCTAGTTGTCTGTGTGACTTGTCTGTCCACCGGGAACCCTCCCGGTTTAGCCTTCGAGTTCGGGGACGCTTACCCCGCAAGATCGAGAGACTGTATGTTTCGCTCCGGCGGACTTACAGTTCTCCTCTGAGCTAGGTGTCGCACCATGTTTTCATCTTTCACGAGGCTGAGCCATCTTGCCTACACGCTTGTGTGTAGGGTTGCCATGTTCATGGTTTTCAGAGCAAATTGGGCTACTTTGAAAACGATGTCGCTGGTGGAAATGTATTGGTCACGGGTGGTGGGTTTTTGGGCTACTTCTAAATTGCACCGCGGCCGCCATGGCATTTCTCTTGTTTTTACTATACATATCACTGTTACTTGCTGCTGACTATCAGGCAGTTAGCAGGCTGTTACTGAGTGAGTGAATGCTTGGGAAGGCCGTGTGTGCATTGAGAGAGCACTGGTTGAGAGAGTGCTGCAGCAGAGTCAGCTAAGTCACAGAAACAGAGCAGCACGCGCACGTCGTGACAACTTTTTACCAGTTGTTGGTAGGCTATTTAGATTGGTCATTATGGAGACGCCCTTTTCCCATAAAACATATTAAAGCGTTAGAACTGATATAACGTCGACAAAGCATTGGAAAACAACTTTAGGCGCACTAGAGCTCTTTAGATGAATTCGCTCAGAGGTGGTTTAAAGTCAACCGCATTCGAATGTCGACTTTTCTTATTGATAACCATGTCAAGCGAAGGGTTTTACTCGTGCTCAGTTCTAGGGTCTGGAGCGCTGCACGAGTGGACATTTGAAATGGAAGTTATGGAACTCCCTCGCATGCTTCTGTTATCGGGAAAAAGTCCACAATGAAAAATACATTAAATGTGGAGAATGATAGGGTATATTTGCATCTGTTGGCCATCAAGTAGGCTATTAATTTCTATGTAGGCTACTGTAACCTACCATTTGATACAACAAATATGTTGAAATGACGATATCACTGTAGTCATTGCATATCAATTTGTGCCACTTGTGTATCCTACCTGGAGCTGGCAAACGGATTTAATAAATAGCCTATAAATCAGTTTGTTGTTGTAGCCTTGCTATTATGCAATTATTAATTGCCATGTTTAGTTAATTAAATTGAAAGTTATCCATTGTGATCATGGTCACAGCTCTATCGCAACACTTAATGTTAGTTTCATTGTGGACTTTTCCCTGAAATTAGATGTAGGCCTATCAGGGGCTATAGGCTACCTGCATCTAGCTCAGCAAACCATGGCAAAGTTGAATTGCAATTCTAAACCCAGATTTTAGTCAGTAGCCTATGCCTATTGAAATAACAAGGCAATCTTGCAAATAGGCCATTTATAACAGTTTGTAGCCTTAACATCTGGCATATAATAAAGGCACAATTGCCAGAAAATAGCCTAACATTAGTTTTTTGAAGTTCGTCCAAGTGTCTCTTGCACAGCGACTTCGAGATCCTCTGTCCCAACTTTCATCACTCAAACTCTCCTGTCGGATTTATCTATAGTTATGCACATTTGCAAACTATATTTATTTACAATTATAAACTGGGTGCTTTGAACCCTGAATGCTGATTGGTTGAAAGCCGTGGTATATCAGACCATGTACCACACTTGCACTGTTCTAATTACATTGGTAACCAGTTTATAATAGCAATAAGGCACCTCAGGGGTTTGTGGTATATGACCAATATACCACGGCTAAGGGCTATGTCCTAAGAACAGCCTTTAGCCGTGGTATATTGGCGATATACCAAACCTCCTCGGGCCTTATTGCTTAATCATAGCAGTCAAAATAAGTTAAATCGACATCCATTGATGGAAAATGATCTGGAGAGTTTCATAAGTGTGATTTTTTTTTCTCTTGCGACATATTCATATTTTGCTTCTTAGCCTACATCATAAAAAATGACGTCGATATTCCTTCTTATTTAGCTCGATAACGTTATGGAAAAAGGGTTTATTGGATAAATGTGGCAACTCCTCTTGCAGCGAAAACAGTTTTTGGGGCTAGTTTTCAGGCCTTGTGGGTGGGTTTTCAGAGGTCATTGGGCTAGATACTTTAGCTAGACCTGGCAACCCTGCTTGTACATACCACAGTGAATAAACTATGCAAACTAGCTAGCTTAACCAGAAATGACCATTGCAGGACTAAGCACAGTTATAAACACACTTTCCATTAAGTCCTGCCAACCTGAACCCCCACGTATATAGCAAGAAATAAGCTATAAGTGTGGTGTGTGTTACAGCCGACTCACACATTTAAAGCAAGAAATAAGCTATAAATGTGTGAGATGCAGAATGCCCTGCCCCTTGACGGTCAGGCAGTTCACACTTCACGTCTCCTCCTTCAGATAGTGTGTATGAGGCAAAGCCTGATACTGTAGGTCCGTAGTAATCTTTACTATTATAAAGTATTGCGCAGTGTTTACTATAGACATAGTATTTTACACTGTTGGATTAATGTTTTCCACAAGGAAAAGCTACAGCCATTCATGTCTCCTCTCCTTCAGATAGTGTATGAGACTAAGGCTGATACTGTAGGTCCCATTTTATACTATCATACAGTATTGCACAGTGTATACTATAGACAGTAATATTACACTGTTGGCATTCTCCAGTATTAGGCTGAGTTTATGCTAGCCCCACCATAGTGAGATTACACTGTTATTTGTTCACACAGTTGCTGGGTTGCGATAGTTTTCTGTTACACTATTTTACAGTACAGACATTAACTATCAAAGTGTCCCATGGAAACTCATATCTCAGCTCTATTACACTGAGGGTTTCAGTGTATAGCTGGGTTTACTATAGTTCTGATGCACTACTTCACAGTACAGACAGTAACTATCCCTTAATTGGAAACTGACAGATCTATTACAATACTGTTTTTTTCACACAGTGTGTACCTGGGTTTACTGTAGTTTACATACAGTAACTATGCTAGTTTTCAGTGACTATCCTAGTTTTCCCTTTTGTTGGATTCTAGCTTGGAATATACTTATTCATGTTACCATACTAGAACTTATTGATTACTTTACATGTATAATGAATGTATATGTTGGGGTCAATGGAGGGTGGATGAGAACTAGGTGTTTGGAAAGTTACTGAGTAAGAAAGGGGAGTGCAGAAAGTTTATATTCTGTCAGAACATGTTATTGTTAAGTCTCATGTATCCTATGGAGAGGGGCAAAAGGCAACAGTCTGGTTTCAGTCACTGATAAGGTAGGACAGCCGTGGAGTAGGGAGGAGTGAGGAATTCGGCCCGTGGTCAGGTCAGATGAAGTGAGGAGGAACAGTCAGTCCTGTCACACACATATATTTCCACGCCCATGAAGGTTCTAGCAGGAGGCTACACCAATGAGAGGAACCAATTAAGTTCCTGACTAGCAACAGAGATGTATTGGCTGTCTAGCTTTTTACTCTGTCAGAACCTAACACTTGGAAACTCACTTTTCAGCTATTGCACTGCGGTCTTGCACAGTGTGTAGCTGGGGTTACGATAGTTTTCTGTTGCACTACTTTACAGTAAAACAGTAACTACTTAGTTTCCCCTGGAAACTCACATCTCAGCTCTATTACACTGAGGTTTTCAGTGTATAGCTGGGTTTACTATAGTTATGTTACACTACTTTACAGTACAGACAGTAACTATCCTAGTATCCCTTAGAAACTCACTGGTCTTACGCAGTGTGTAGCTGGGGTTGCCATATTTTTCTGTTAAACTGCAGTGTATACACTACCCTTCTCTTCTTCCAACAGAGAGAAACTACCATTTCCAGTATGGCGTTTTGCCTTGAGAAATGCAAGGTGTCCCTGCCCACAGGCAGCGGACTGCGTCTAAGAAGGGTGGCACTCTGCAGTCATCCTGAGGTGCTTGCCGCTGGCATTGGCAGATTCTCACAGGTCTAAAGGGCAAACTGAGAGAGGCAAGTGGAGGCCCCATCGGTACTGAAGACAGTGATGGAAGGCTACGAACTCCAATTCTGATGACGGCCACCGCTATAGTTCTGGCTCCTCTAATGTCTCAGGTTCTTCTAGTGTTGACGCCCTGGTTTACTGAATTTTTCCAAATGTGTTCAGATGAAAGGAGTGTCGACCTACATCCTAACCCCTCTTTCTGGCCAAGGGTTCTGTCTGACAAACAAGTTACAGTTGTCCACATACGCCCCTCTCGCTATTGCAGGTGAACTAGGGGCTTCCCCCAGTGTGTTGTGCCCGGCTAGGGCAATGTACACTTACTTTTCACAGACACAGGCAATACGAAAGCTTTATCAGTTTTCGTTTAGTCTGGTGAAAGAGTTCTGGGCCAGGGCCTATCCGATCGGACTCTCACATTGCATGATGGACACTGTTACTGCAGCATTTTGGCTGGCCCACCGGCCTTTTTCCCTTTTGCTGTGGTGGCACATTCTACTGGAGGTGTAACTGTCTTACCTGGACGATTACCTATCCAGGGAACAGGCCACAACGGACACGAGGACCCTCTTGAACCACATTCGAGTTCTGGGCCTCACATTTTAGTTCTGTGCCTCACCCTAACGAGGAGAAGAATCACCTGACAGAAGGTGATCTAACTCGGATTGTCCATAGACGACTCATGACGGCATGTCTCCCTCAGGTGAGGTCAGCAGCAGGGACTGGGAAACTAGTCAGGATCGAGGGAAAGATTAACGGAGGAAAGTACAGAGAGATCCTTGATGAAAACCTGCTTCAGAGCGCTCAGGACCTCAGACTGGGGCGAAGGTTCACCTTCCAACAGGACAATGACCCTAAGCACACAGCCAAGACAACGCAGGAGTGGCTTCGGGACAAGTCTCTGAATGTCCATGAGTACCCTAGCCAGAGCCCGGACTTGAACCCGATCGAACATCTCTGGACAGACCTGAAAATAGCTGTGCAGCAACACTCCCCATCCAACCTGACAGAGCTTGAGAGGATCTGCAGAGAAAAATGGGAGAAACTCCCCAAATACACGTGTGCCAAGCTTGTAGCGTCATACCCAAGAATACTTGAGGCTGTAATCGCTGCCAAAGGTGCTTCAAGAACTAGTAAAGGGTCTGAATGTAAATGTGATATTTCAGTTTTTGCTTTGTCATTATGGGGTATTGTGTGTAGATTGATGAGGGGGAAAAAAACAATTTAATCCATTTTAGAATAAGGCTGTAACGTAACAAAATGTGGAAAAAGTCAAGGGGTCTGAATACTTTCAGAATGCACTGTACACTACGTCTGTTTCCACTGGATTAAAGCTTGTTCTGTCATACCCTGATCTCTTTCACCTGTCTTGTGATTGTCTCCAACCCCCACCAGGTGTCTCCCATTAACTTGTGTATTTATACCTGTGTTTTCGGTTTGTCTGTTGCCAGTTTGTCTTGTCCCATCAAGTCCTACCAGCGTGTTCCCGTGTTTCCTGTGCTCTAGTTTGAGCTTTTTCTAGTCTTCCCAGTTCTGACCTTTCTGCCTGTCCTGACCCTGATCCTGCCTGCACCTGCCTGACTCTGATTTGGATAACAACTCTTTGCCTGCCTTGACCTACCGATTGCCTAACAGACTCGTACTATCCGCCTCCTGTGTCTGCATCTGGGTCTTAGCCTGAGCCGTGATAGTACTAAATGGCCATGACTGACCCAGCAGACTCGGACCAGCTCCGCAACGCTGTCTCCTCCCAAGGAGCCACCATAGGAAGACACAGGGGGTTACTACAATGCCTTATGGAGGGACTCCATACCCTAGCAGAACGCCATGACCATGCGTTCAATACATTGCTGGAGCAATTCTGCGGATTCCCAACTAAGCAGCAAGCCACAACTGTAACCCCCCAGACTCTCAGAAACCCCACCACCAGCGGCGCTTCTTCCCAGCCTACCCCGGTGTCCCGAGAACCTTGCTTACCTCCTCTGGAGCGCTACACTGGAGATTCTGGAACCTGACAGGCATTTCTCTTCCAGTGCTCCCTCATCTTCGAGCTGCAGCCTTCTTCGTTCCCCTCGAACCGCTCGAAGATAGCATACTTAATAACGCTGAGGTCTGGGAGGGCCCTTGCCTGGGCTTCGGCAGTGTGGGAGCAACAATCCACCGTTTGTGGTGGAGGTACGAAAAGTGTTCGACCTTGAGGCAGGGGATTCCAGTACCTGGTTGACTGGGAGATTTATGGCCTGGAGGAGAGGTGTTGGGTCCCCGCCAGGAATATCCTTGACCCAGCACTCATCGCGGACTTCCGCCGTTGACACCCCAGTACCAGGTAAGTCCCAGGGTAGGCCACCAGGTGGCGCCCCTATGGAGAATTGTTTCAGTCAAGCAGGACAGTAATTTTGCTAGTTAGCTAGCTAGGCTTTATGTAGGTCCAGGAAACTGGCCCAAAATATCTACTGCCTAACTATTTAGTTATACGTGTAACTCTTTCTCCTTCCTTCCAGAGTCGGACTGCAAGCAGCAGGCTGGAGGTAGAGGTTTCCCCTGAGCCACAACACCAGCACCAGCCGCCATGTGAGCAGGAGTGGAGCCCCACTGTGGGACAGAACCAGAGGTACCCAGAGCCCACACTGACACAGATCAAGAAGGAAGAGGCTGGGTACTGGATGGGTCAGGTTGAAGAGCACATTCTAAAGCTGGAGTCTGAGGACCAAGAAAACAAATACCAAATACCAACGATTACTGAAGGTGAGTTCATTTTTGGAGCTCAGAACAGGCATATATCTACCCTTGTCTGCTTTCAGAATATGATAATTGTGAAGACGAGTGAACATTCTTGGGTAAAGAATGCTGCTCTCTTGATTGAACATTATTATTGGCTACTAGTGCACTTGTCGTCAATAGTCAATATGCTAGAAGGCATGCTATTGTGTAAATACACAAAACCCTCTCAAAGGCAGGCACTCAACTCGGCTTACTTTAAAAGCTTCCAGTTGAAGTCGGAAGTTTACATACACTTATGTTGTAGTGATTAAAACTCGTTTTTCAACCACTCCACACATTTCTTGTTAACAAACTATAGTTTTGGCAAGTCGGTTAGGACATCTACTTTGTGCATGACACAAGTAATTTTTCCAACAATTGTTTACAGACAGATTATTTCACTTATAATTCACTGTATCACAATTCCAGTGGGTCAGAAGTTTACATACACTAAGTAGACTGTACCTATAAACAGCTTAGAAAATTCCAGAAAATGATGTCATGGCTTTAGAAGCTTCTGATAGGCTAATTGACATAATTTCAGTCAATTGGAGGTGTACCTGTGGATGTATTTCAAGGCCTACCTTAAAGCTCAGGAAGGAGACACGTTCTGTCTCCTAGAGATGAACGTACATTGGTGCGAAAAGTGCAAATCAATCCCAAAACAACAGCAAAGGACCTTGTGAAGATGCTGGAGGAAACGGGTACAAAAGTATCTATATCCACAGTAAAACAAGTCCTCTATCGACATAACCTGAAAGGCCGCTCAGCAAGGAAGAAGCCACTGCTCCAAAACCACCATAAAAAAGCCAGACTACGGTTTGCAATTGCACATGAGGACAAAGATCGTACTTGTCCTCTGGTCTGATGAAACAAAAATATATAACTTTGGCCATAATGACCATCGTTATGTTTGGAGGAAAAAGGGGGTTGCTTGCAAGCCGAAGAATACCATCCCAAACGTGAAGCATGGGGGTGGCAGCATCATGCTGTGGGGGTGCTTTGCTGCAGGAGGGACTGGTGCACTTAAAATAGATGGTATCATGAGGAAGGAAAATTATGTGGATATATTGAAGCAACATCTCAAGACATCAGTCAGGAAGTTAAAGCTTGGTCGCAAATGGGTCTTCCAAATGGACAATGACCCCAAGCATACTTCCAAAGTTGTGGCAAAATGGCTTAAGGGCAACAAAGTCAAGGTATTGGAGTGGCCATCACAAAGCCCTGACCTCAATCCTATAGAACATTTGTGGGCAGAACTGAAAAAACGTGTGCGAGCAAGGAGGCCTACAAACCTGACTCAGTTACACCAGCTCTGTCAGGAGGAATGGGCCAAAATTCACCCAACTTATTGTGGGAAGCTTGTGGAAGGCTACCCGAAACGTTTGACCCAAGTTAAACAATTTAAAGGCAATGCTACCAAATACTAATTGAGTGTATGTAAACTTCTGACCCACTGGGAATGTGATGAAAGAAATAAAAGCTGAAATAAATCATTCTCTCTACAATTATTCTGACATTTCACATTCTTAAAAGAAAGTGGTGATCCTAACTGACCTAAGACAGGGAATTTTTACTAGGATTAAATGTCAGGAATTGTGAAAAACTGAGTTGAAATGTATTTGGCTAAGGTGTATGTAAACTTCCGACTTCAACTGTACTTAGTAACAATAATAATATGGCAACTACTGTCTAATAATAATAACAATGAAATAATAATAAAACATTACATAAACAGCATAAAATAATAGGCCTACAACTAATAAAAACTACTGCTACAACTACTAATACAACTAATAAAAGTAAGTACCTATAATATATACATACATACAGGGGCGGTGTGTTCATTAGGGCGATATGGGCGATGCACTGCCAAACGGGAAAAGGAAGGGATTTTTTTTCTAATCAATTATATCATGGCAACAGTAGTTATCAGTGTTCTAATCTAGACGTCTGATCTGCCACTAAATGTCCAATCAGGCTAAAGTTGTGCTTCAAATGGCCCCGCCCCTTTTGGGGCGATTTCAGTCAGGTTGAAAATCGCCCAGGAGTCTCTCATAGACTATCATGTAAAATCTTTTTTTTTTCAAATATCAGAGCTTTCAATACAATCTCTATGGGTTCCGGGAGGGCTTGCACTTACGCGCTTTCGTCATATGTAACATAAGTAACCATGAACATAACTAAGAAAAGAGCGGGTAGCAGCGTCAATCAATTCACGTACAACTGTCAAGATGGCTAGCTTTGCGAGGCAAAGATGAAACTGAGGGCTCCACCAACCCTGGTATTTTTCTTGGACTTGTCAACTTTGTGGCACAATTAGATGAGGTGTTTGATGACCATCTTAAAAATGCTAAAGTTTTCAAGGGCACATCAAAGACCATTCAAAACGAGCTACTGGAGTGTATGCTAGCGGTCATGAGGGAACATATTGTGGAGGAGGTGAAGTCGGCGAACTTCGTAGCTATCCAAGCTGACGAGACCACGGACGTTTCTACACAGACACAGCTGGTGCTTGTGCTGAGGTACATAGATAGCAACCACAAAGTGCAGGAGCGCTTTTTTGAGTTCCTTCCCATCTCGGAATCAACCTCAGTCTCAATCGCCAGTGTGCTTTTGGAGAGACTGAACGGTCTTTTTGCCGACGACGAGAAAGTCAAACTCATTGCGCAAGCTTACGATGGAGCCAGTGTGATGAGGGGAGAGAAGGCTGGTGTGCAGCAAAAGGTGCGTGAGCATTTCAAGAATGCCCATTACGTGCATTGCTATGCGCATCAGCTGAATTTGATCATGCAGCAAGCTAGAACAGTTTCAGTACAAGTAATGTAGCCTCTCTCTCTCTTTGTCCCTCCCTGTCTGTCTCTTTAACACACACACGCCCAAATCAGTTCACAGTTGATGTTGTTTAAAATAGTTATTTTTCATTTTAAAAAAAGTTTTAAAAAAAATAATAATCTGTTCATGTTCATTTTTACAAATCTATACAATTGGCCAGAATATGGTTGTTCATATTTACAAATCTATACAATTGGCCAGAATATGGTTGTTCATTTTTACAAAGCCATACAGATAGCTGTGTTTACCTTTTCTAGAAATTATTTTCAAATTCTGTTTTCAGGCAAAATGTCTATCACTGTTCATTTTCACAAATCTATACAAGAGGGCAGAATATGGAAGTCTATAAAAATTTCTTATTACCAATAACTTGCATCAATGTTTTCAGTAGCCTCTATCAAAAGCTCCTGCTTGCTTGTTGTGAATTATGCTCAGGTGCACATATTTCCAATTCAACCATGAGGCCTTTTTGAAGCAAGTAATGTGTATATCAGTATTGACTTATATGCTGCCCCTGTCTTCATGTTGTTGCTGGACATATCTTTTTTTAAATGTGTGTAGGTCACCTAAATCATCAGAAAAATTGCCCCCCCTGAGAATTTTTTCAGGAGCCGCCACTGCATACATATTTAGAAATATCTTCACATGGTGATGTTTGTATTACTTAAAAACACAAACTATTTGTTCTTACGTTTGAAAAATAATGGGCCGTAAAGGTGGATGGATTTCCCATTGAATTCACACTTTTTGGGTAGGTCCTAGAACATTCACAACTGGCATTGTAGCCCACCTGCAAACAGTTGTCTGGACACAGCCGTGGAAGTGAAAAGAAAAGCGAACATTCACACATTTGTCTGGGCGTCCATTGAATTCAGATTGAGTGGGTAGGATTAGGCCCTCAGCAAATTCATACCTGGCCAAATGACCAATCAGCGCTCTACAGTGCAAGCATTAGACTTGCATATACACTGAACAAAAATATAAACGCAACATGTAAAGTGTTGGTCCCATGTTTCATGAGCTGAAATAAAAGATCACAGACATTTTCCATATGCACAAAAAGCGTATTTCTCTCAAATTTTGTGCACACATTTGTTAGTGAGCATTTCTACTTTGCCAAAATAATCTATCCACCTGACAGGTGTGGCATATCAAGAAGCTGATTAAACAGCATGATCATTACACAGGTGCCCCTTGTGCTGGGGACAATAAAAGGCCACTTTAAAATGTCATACAACACCATGCCACAGATGTCACAAGTTTTGAGGGAGCATGCAATTGGCATGCTGACTGCAGGAATGTCCACCAGAGCTGTTTCCAGATAATTGAATGTTCATTTCTCTACCATAAGCTGCCTCTAACGTTGTTTAAGAGAATTTGGCAATATGTCCAACCGGCCTCAAAACCGCAGACCACGTGTAACCACGCCAGCCCAGGACCTCCACATCCAGCTTCTTCACCTGCAGCTCAACCATTTCCACTGGAGGGAGACTTCTCAACATAACACTACAGCCACTGCATCGGTGTCTACTGCCCAGGCAACAAGACCACCGGTGTCGTCTGCTCTGGCAACAAGAAGACCGGTGTCTACTGCCCTGGCAACAAGACCACAGGTGTCGTCTGTCCTGGCAACAAGACTAAGGATGTCTACTGCACTGGCAACAAGACCACAGGTGTCGTCTGTCCTGGCAACAAGACTAAGGATGTCTACTGCACTGGCAACAAGACCACAGGTGTCGTCTGTCCTGGCAACAAGACTAAGGATGTCTACTGCACTGGCAACAAGACCACAGGTGTCGTCTGTCCTGGCAACAAGACTAAGGATGTCTACTGCACTGGGAACAAGACTGGCCAGAAAGAATGATCTGTAAGTATGTCTAATACATTTAAAACAACTCCATATTCATCGTAACGTCCTATGAGTCATTTGTATTACTAACTCATCAATCTTTTGTGCGGAAGTGTTATAACAAATCTGTTACTATACTAATTATGCTTTCTCTGTTTTCATAGAAGGCAGTTAGAGATTTTTACATTCTCGGTGGTGAGGAGAACAGATACAAAGCCGGGCGAAAGGTAAGGATACAACTTTATATTTGTTTGTTATAAAAAATATGTTATGCTCATCATGTGTTCCAGGAAGAACAGTGCCCACAACACCTACACAATATATACAAAAGTATGTGTACACCCCTTCAAATTAGTGGATTTGGCTATTTCAGCCACACCCGTTGCTGACAGGTGTATAAAATTGAGCGCACAGCCATGCAATCTCCATAGACAAATATTGGCAGTAGAATGGCCTTACTGAAGAGCTCAGTGACTTTCAATGTGGCACCGTCATAGGATGCCACCTTTCCAACAAGTCAGTTCGTCAAATTTCTGCCATGCTAGAGCTGCCCCGGTCAACTGTAAGTACTGTTATTGTGAAGTGGAAATGTCTAGGAGCAACAATGGCTCAGCCGCGATGTGGTAGGCCACACAAGCTCACAGAACGGGACCGCAGTCTGTCCTCAGTTGCAACACTCACTACCGAGTTCCAAACTGCCTCTGGAAGCAACGTGAGCACAATAACTGTTAGTCGGGAGCTTCATGAAATGGGTTTCCATGGCCGAGCAGCCGCACACAAGCCTAAGATCACCATGCGCAATGCCAAGCGTCGGCTGGAGTGATGTAAAGCTTGCCACCATTGGACTCTGGAGCAGTGGAAACGTGTTCTTTGGAGTGATGAATCACGCTTCACCATCTGGCAGATGGACAAATCTGCATTTGGCGGATGCCAGGAGAACGCTACCTGCCCCAATGCATAGTGCCAACTGTAAAGTTTGGTGGAGGAGGAATAATGGTCTGGGGCTGTTTTTCATGGTTAAGGCTAGGCCTCTTAGTTCCAGTGAAGGGAAATCTTAACGCTACAGCATACAATGACATTCTAGACGATTCTGCGCTACCAACTTTGTGGCAACAGTTTGGGGAAGGCCCTTTCCTGTTTCAGCATGATAATGCCCCTGTGCACAAAGCGAGGTCCATACAGAAATGGTTTGTCGAGATTGGCCTGGAAGAACTTGACTGGCCTGCACAGACCCCTGACCTCAACCCTGTCGAACACCTTTGGGATTAATTGGAACACTGAATGCGAGCCAGGCCTAATCCCTCAACATCAGTGCCTGCCCGACCTCACTAATGTTCTTTAGGCTGAATGGAAGCAAGTCCCTGCAGCAATGTTCCAACATCTAGTGGAAAGCCTTCCCAGAAGAGTGGAGGCTGTTATAGCAGCAAAGGAGGGGACCAACTCCATATTAATGCCCATGATTTTGGAATGAGATGTTCACAGGTGTCCACATACTTTTGGTCATGTAGTGTATGTGTGTAGATGCCTAGTCAACTACAGTGAGGGAAAAAAGTATTTGATCCCCTGCTGATTTTGTACGTTTGCCCACTGACAAAGAAATGATCAGTCTATAATTTTAATGGTAGGTTTATTTGAACAGTGAGACAGAATAACAACAAAAAAATCCAGAAAAACTTTGTTATAAAAACATGTTATAAATTGATTTGCATTTTAATGAGGGAAAAAGTATTTGACCCCCTCTCAATCAGAAAGATTTCTGGCTCCCAGGTGTCTTTTATACAGGTAACGAGCTGAGATTAGGAGCACACTCTTAAAGGGAGTGCTCCTAATCTCAGCTTGTTACCTGTATAAAAGACACCTGTCCACAGAAGCAATCAATCAATCAATCAGATTCCAAACTCTCCACCATGGCCAAGACCAAAGAGCTCTCCAAGGATGTCAGGGACAATATTGTAGACCTACACAAGGCTGGAATGGGCTACAAGACCATCGCCAAGCAGCTTGGTGAGAAGGTGACAACAGTTGGTGTGATTATTCGCAAATGGAAGAAACACAAAAGAACTGTCAATCTACCTCGGCCTAGGGCTCCATGCAAGATCTCACCACGTGGAGTTGCAATGATCATGAGAACGGTGAGGAATCAGCCCAGAACTACACGAGAGGATCTTGTCAATGATCTCAAGGCAGCTGGGACCATAGTCACCAAGAAAACAATTGGTAACACACTACGCCGTGAAGGACTGAAATCCTGCAGCTCCCGCAAGGTCCCCCTGCTCAAGAAAGCACATATACAGGCCCATCTGAAGTTTGCCAATGAACATCTGAATGATTCAGAGGATAACTGGGTGAAAGTGTTGTGGTCAGATGAGACCAAAACCAAGCTCTTTGGCATCAACTCAGCTCGCCGTGTTTGGAGGAGGAGGAATGCTGCCTATGACCCCAAGAACACCACCCCCACCGTCAAACATGGAGGTGGAAACATTATGCTTTGGGGGTGTTTTTCTGCTAAGGGAACAGGACAACTTCACCGCATCAAAGGGACGATGGACGGGGCCATGTACCGTCAAATCTTGGGTGAGAACCTCCTTCCCTCAGCCAGGGCATTGAAAATGGGTCATGGATGGGTATTCCAGCATGACAATGACCCAAAACACACGGCCAAGGCAACAAAGGAGTGGCTCAAGAAGAAGCACATTAAGGTCCTGGAGTGGCCTAGCTAGTCTCCAGACCTTAATCCCATAGAAAATATGTGGAGGGAGCTGAAGGTTTGAGTTGCCAAACGTCAGCCTCGAAACCTTAATGAGTTGGAGAAGATCTGCAAAGAGGAGTGGGACAAAATCCCTCCTGAGATGTGTGCAAACCTGGTGGCCAACTACAAGAAACATCTGACCTCTGTGATTGCCAACAAGGGTTTTGCCACCAAGTACTAAGTCATGTTTTGCAGATCGGTCAAATACTTATTTCCCTCATTAAAATGCAAATCAATTTATAACATTTTTGACATGCATTTTTCTGGATTTTTTTGTTGTTATTCTGTCTCTCACTGTTCAAATAAACCTACCATTAAAATTATAGACTGATCATGTCTTTGTCAGTGGGCAAACGTACAAAATCAGCAGGGGATCAAATACTTTTTTTCCCTCACTGTAACTGGGTGCCAGCTTTACCAATGGGAAGTGGACCATGAAAGACATAAGGTGAATTTGACTTTTCCCCCACTTTACTGACTTTTAATAGATTGGCAGTAGTGAGTAAAGATGCAACATCAAAGGTTGATGAGTTGTATGATATGCTGTTCTAACCAGTTGACTTGCATCGCTAACCCACCCCTATGACCTTATCGCTTCAGATTCAGCATCAAACAGATACTGGGGTGAGCGAGAGAAACACAGGCTCAAACACCCCAGACATAGCCAAAGAGTAAGACATAAAGAAGAGAAGGCGTCAGAGAGGTCTGTGAATGTGAACTAGTCAATCTGATGCATTTTTTTAAACACTCAGTTCTGAAGAAAAATGGTGTCAGGCCTGTTCTATTCCAAGAATTCAACCTCATATTAAACATTTTGGTATTTTCGGGCCTCCCGAGTGGCGCAGTGCTAGAGGCGTTACTATAGCTCCGGGTTCGATCCCGGGCTGTGTCGCAACCGGCCGTGACCGGGAGACCCATGAGGTGGCGCACAATTGGACCAGCGTCGTCCGGGGAGGGTTTGGCCGGCTGGGATGTCCTTGTCCCATCGCGCTCTAGCGACTCCTTGTGGCGGCCAGGCACATACACGCTATAATAATAAATAATAATATGCCATTTAGCAGACGCTTTTATCCAAAGCGACTTACAGTCATGCGTGCATACATTTTTTGTGTGTATGGGTGGTCCCGGGGATCGAACCCACTACCTTGGCGTTACAAGCGCCGTGCTCTACCAGCTGAGCTACAGAGGACCACAATACACTTCGGTCGCCAGCTGTACTGTGTTTCCTCCGACACATTGGTGCGGCTGGCTTCCAGGTTAAGCAGGCAGTGTGTCAAGAAGCAGTGCGGCTTGGCAGGGTCGTGTGTCGGAGGACACATGGCTCTCGACCATCGCCTCTCCCGAGTCCGTACGGGAGTTGCAGCAATGGGACAAGTCTGTAACTACCAATTGGATATCACGAAATTGGGGAGAAAAAGGGGTAAAAAGTACACAAAAAAATTATAATAATCATGATGTTTAATGGCAATGCGTTTTTGTAGTGTGCTTTTTAATGCCAGCTTCTGTGCGATACTGTTATTACTTGACATTTCTTGTCCACCTTGCATCAGAATAACATTGTCTCCTGTGATTTCACACAGGCTTTGACCATTCGATTGAAGGAGCTCACTGCTGATGAGAGGCAGCGCTTCAAAGGGGCATCTGAAGACATGATGTCTGATGTGGAGACAGAACCAGAAAACCCCAACGGATTTGTGGTGATCACCCAACTCTGGCGCTTCCAGGAGTTGGAGAACTTGATCGCGCTAGCGGAGCAACGCATGCAGAAGAGAGCGGTTCCCGAGAAGAGGCGGTGCTACAGTGACGTTAGGAGCGACAGACAACCTCCACCACAGCCCTACCCCGACCACCTGATCGCTCATGTTATAAATTAATTTTGGCTTAATGGATTAACAGTAAAGTATGTCCAATAATACTACCTTAAAGTACTATAGGCTAGGCTAAATACAGTGCAGTATTGGGGATGGGGGGAAGTTAAGTTGTTGTGGCGATTTATTCGTATTTTTGTATTTCATGTTTTAACATTTCCATAAATCTTTCTTGTTTTTATTTATTATTAACAGTCTTTTTATTACACTAACATCTCTATTGACTAATGTCATTTCAAGGACTCCCATCATTTTAACAAAGGAAACTTGTCCTTTCTGTTGAGAGGATTGTTTCAATGACCTGTGAAGTTTTGGTACTGCGGACAGTTGTTTTATGTATGTTTTTTTTTTTTAAACACTGAAAAAGTCTGAAAAGTTATTTCAAGGACTCTTAAATGGGCGCTGGTACAACAATAGTCAGCTACTATGGTTGAGGAAGTCTCTCTCGCTCTGTCAGTTATCTGTCAATCCAGTCCGACTGTCTACACTTTGATGTCTCCTCTTAATGAGGATATGTTGACAGCAAGAGAGCCAAGCTGTTTTCATCCACTCTCATTTAGTGTCTGTTATTGCAGACAGCCGTCTGTCACTCACACCTGCACATACATTATCATATAACCAAATGACTTTGCTCAAGGAATTTGTGTTCATTAAAATACAATGGAACGTTCTCCTAATAAATTAGCATGCTGGACTCAGAATACCATCCTTATACACCAGATGGAATACCTACGTGTAATAAATATGTAGCGCTAGTCTAGTGCTGAGCAATTAGTGCTTTTTTAGGTCGGTTTCGGTTAGATAATTACAAAATAATCATGGTTTTTTATTTAGATTATTTTTTATTAATAAAAGTCCCATGATGGTAGTGACTGCCCATTACTGCTTAACATTTATTAACCATTTATTCAAATTATTTGACTTTAATAAAATATTTCAGTTGTGTATATTACATTTATTTATTTAATGACTTTATTATTTAATTCCAAGTCATCATCTCATCTCTATAGAGCTGCTGCCTATGCTGTCTGACAAAATCACTGTTTCGTAGTTCTTCAAAATAAATAAGGCATATTTTTATGACTGCTGAATACCAACTATCAGTCACTTAGATAATGTATTTTCAGGTAGAGATACCTTGCGAAGCAACAGCTGCTCTCTCTATATCACCTCACCATCATGCATTCTTCCCTCTTCTGTAGCAGATGTAAAAGAAACACAGACCGGACAAGTAGATGAGCAATGGATTGTGGTCATTGTAGTAAATTATGCGGTAAACTATGTAGAATATTGGCCTGTTGGAAACTACAACACCCTACTACATCGCACAGTTCAGGCTGGATCTGATTTAGCTCTGGAGAAACTACTTTACTGATTGTTATAATCAGAGACAAGCCTACATCCTGTCATTTTCTCTACAAGCACAAACAACATGTCCAGTACACTCTGATGTCTGGAATATGGTATTATATCTTCAATAATAATAATAATCAGATATTGTCCTTTCTGCAATTGAACATCACTGAGACAGAGCCATATAGCAGAATGAAAAGCCTGTTTCAGAACAAATATGCCCGCACTCACTTGTATGGCGCGCGCGCACACACACGCGCACTTCTAGGCAGTGTATTGACAGTAGATAACAGTGATTTAGGAGAGTCCTGTCAACAAATAACTACTTTCCTACCTGGGGTATGAGTAACTGAGCAACACAGAAAATAACTCCTCCTGCCCCCTCCCCTTCCTCGTCTCACCCTTCTAGCTATCTCCCTCCATCTCTCCCATACAATTTCCTGATTGACCCCTCTCATGAATTAACCGTCCCTCTTTTCCTCCCTCTCCTGAATTTCAAAACCAACACAGAAAGAGAGTGAGATAAGGAAGGATATAAAGTGTGTAAACTACAGGGGGAATAAAGCAGATATCTTTTAGCCCTCTGATAAGTGCAGGACCATTAAAGCCAGTGTTATTTCAGACCATGTTAATCTCTTGTTTTGCCTTGAGCTCTGCTCTCTGTAAAAATAGTCAAGCCCAGGAAAACTCTAGGGGCTGGAGGTGTTTAAACAACTGACTCAGTCCCACTTACTGTAATAGGGACAATACTTTGGCTACCGTGAATTGTCTTAGGAGTTGGTTTTCTATGTTATCTACTACAATATTTCTGCAGGTATAATCACTGAATTGTTTCTATAGGCTACTTCAATGCATGATGCCCAATATAGCCCACAACTAAGAGGAAAAACTGGATGACTGCATTATGCAGTGAAAAACTCCTGTTGAAAGGTCTGTATGTGCTTGTGTGTCTGTCAGAGAGAGAGAGAGAGAGAGGGAGAGAGAATACAGTACCTGTAGCTAGCAGACAGTCTAAAGGAGTGAATTCATCCATGATCATCCAGATATTCCTTCACTTCTGCAGAAGTACTCAACTGGAACAGAGAAACACACACTGTCACTCCATACTATTCTTTCTTCCTTAATTTCTTTCTTTCTTCAAAGATCAAACCTTCAAAATAATTGTCAATGGCCTAAAGTATCTGACACCCAACACTTTGAAGACAAGTAACAAACTATTATCATAACCTCTCACTATTGAGGCAATTCCTCCCAATTAAATCACTTGTTAACAACATATCGTACCTAGGGGCAGACTCCAGCAGGAACGTTCTAAGGAATAAGTTAAAGGAACAGGTTTCCCACCATTTGAACAACCTCTGACCCCAACACTGATTGCTTATCTGAGCGTATAATTTAATTTCTACTCTGCAACCTGACCTTTTGACCAGTTAGTCATTGGCAGCTTCATACCAGTTAGTTCCATCTCAGCAACATGAACAGTGGTGGGAGTGATTCTGAGGGATTTTTTTAGGGTAACAGAAAGTGACAGGGAGGCAGATACAGTCAATATATTGTGAGGTATACGTGTGACATGGTTAAAGACAGATGGTGTCAACAGGTTTCCATTATACAGAAGGAATTCTGATGGGAGTCGAAGAATCAACAAACACAATAAAAAACACATGTAAAAATCGTGGATTTTTCTCCATCCTTCCCTGATTCAGAATATACAGTATCATGTTCATAGTCATGCCACACGTTGTGTAAGAGCTATTGAAGATTGAAAGCCCAAAAAAGTACACATTTAAATACATTTCAAAAACAAAAAAAGCCGTGGATTTTTGTCCATCCTATCGATTGAGAAAAAAAAAACGAATATCCAATATAAAACTAATTTTACCTCGGTAAACCTTGCAATAAAGAGTCGGCAATGACTGAGATGCCGAGTTTAAACTCACTGCTCTCACATGCCTAGACACACAAACACATTAAAAACACGTTTTACTGTCAACATGACTAGCTATGTGACTTTGGTAGAATAATCATTCATGTCTTATTTTTTTGGGTGTAAATTCATAAAATACTCACTGAATCAAGTAACTAACAGCAAGAGTTCCTGGTCAGATTTGTATATAGTCAACAACAGCTCCGGATCTGACAGCAAGACGGTCCTGCTCTGGTAGAAAATGTCCATAGACTCTATGATGGCGCCATCTATCGGTGGACCAACATACAATATAATAAAAATATGCTGGGTATGACCTTTAGGTTATGGGTCTATCTATCTAGTACTGAGAATGAATCCTAGATCTGTGCCTCAAATCAAATTGTAATTGTAACATGCTTCGTAAACAACAGTTGTAGACTAACAATGAAATACTTACATACCAACCAAGTTACTTACCAACAATGTAGAAAAAAAGAAAATAGAGATAAAATAGAAAAATAAAACACGTAATGATAACAAGTAATGATAACTTGGCTATATACACGGGGTGTCAGTACAGAGTTGATGTGCAGGGGGTACAAGGTAATTCAAGTAGATATGTACATACAGTGCATTCGGAAAGTATTCAGACCCCTTGACTTTTTCTACATTTTGTTATGTTACAGCCTTATTCTAAAATTGATTAAATAAAAAATTGTCCTCATCAATCTACACACAATACTCCGTAATGACAAAGTGAAAACAGATTTTTTGAAATGTTTGCAAATGTATTCAAAATAAAAAACAGAAATACCTTATTTACATAAGTATTCAGACCCTTTGCTACGAGACTCGAAATTGAGATCAGGTGCATTCTGTTTCCATTGACTATCCTTGAGATGTTTCTACAACTTGGTTGAAGTCCACCTGCGGTAAATTCAATTTATTGGACATGATCTGGAAAGGCATACACCTGTCTATATAAGGTCCCACATTTGACATTGCATGTCAGAGCAAAAACCAAGCCATGACGTCGAAGGAATTGTCCGTAGAGCTCCGAGACAGGATTCTGTCGAGGCACAGATCTGGGGAAGGGTACCAAAAGATTTCTGCAGCATTGAAGATCCCCAAGAACACAGTGGCCTCCATCATTCTTAAATGGAAGAAGTTTGGAATCGCCAAGACTCTTCCTAGTGGCCCAGCCAGAGCCCGGACTTCCACTTGATCGAACATCTCTGGAGAGACCTGTGCAGCAATGCTCCCCCATCCAACCTGACAGAGCTTGAGAGGATCTGCAGAGAAGGATGGGAGAAACTCCCCAAATACAGGTGTGCCAAGCTTGTAGCGTCATACCCAAGAAGACTTGAGGCTGTAATCGCTGCCAAAGGTGCTTCAACAAAGTACTGAGTAAAGGGTCTGAATAATTATGTAAATGTGATATTTCTTTTTTTTGTTTAGCTTTTGCAAATATTTCTAAAAACCTGTTTTTGCTTTGTCATTATCGGGTATTGTGTGTAGATTGATGAAAAAAAAAGCAATTTACTCAATTTTAGAATAAGGCTGTAACGTAACAAAATGTGGAAAAAGTCATGGGGTCTGAGTCCGGGTAGCTATTTGGTTAACTATTTAACTAACTATTTAGCAGTCTTATGGCTTGGAGGTAGAAGCTGTCCAGGGTCCTGTTGGTTCCAGGCTTGCCGTGCGGTAGCAGAGAAAACAGTATATGAGTTGGTTCCAGGCTTGCCTTGCGGTAGCAGAGAAAACAGTATATGAGTTGGTTCCAGGCTTGCCGTGCGGTAGCAGAGAAAACAGTATATGATTTGGGTGGCTGGAGTCTTTGAAAATGTTTAGGGCCTTCCTCTGACACCGCCTGGTATAGAGGTCCTGGATGGCAGGAAGCTTGGCCCCAGTGATGTACTGGGCCGTACGCACTACCCTCTGTAGCGCCTTGCAGTCGGATGCCAAGCAGTTGCCATACCAAGCAGTGATGCAGCCAGTCAAGATGCTCTCAGTGGTGCAGCTGTAGAACTTTTTGAGGATCTGAGGGCCCATGCCAAATCTTTTTAGCCTCCTGAAGGGAAAGACGTGTTGTCGTGGCCTATTCACGACTGTGTTGGAGTGTGTGGACCATGATACATCCTTAGTGATGTGGACACCGAGGAACTTGAAGCTCTCGACCCACAACAATACAGCCCTGTCGATGTGAATGTGGGCGTGGTCGGCCCTACGCTTCCTGCAGTCCACGATCAGTTCCTTTGTCTTGCTGACGTTGAGGGAGAGGTTGTTGTCCTTGCACTACACTGCCAGGTCTCTGACCTCCTCCCTATAGGCTGTCTCATCGTCGTTGGTAATCAGGCCTACCACTGTCGTGTCGTCGGCAAACTTAATGATGGTGTTGGAGTCTAAGGAGCTACACACAGCAACAGTGAATCATAATCCATGCCCCCCAAAACCAACACAGACGCACGCATGTGCACACACACACACACACACACACAGACACGTACACACACGCACACACACACTCATACACACACAAACACACACACACAGTACACCAGCTGTCTGTCCGATGGGGGTTTAATCCAAAAGTAAAAACCTTAATCTGAAGGGTAGCCTGCAACATGACAGACAATATAGGGGGTGAATTCAAAATATGCTATACAACAGGGGTCTGAATCTATGAAGCCTATGAACTAATCAATCTACTAAAAACTTCTGTCATTTTCACGTACATACAAATACACCCTCCGCCCCCCTCCCCCACAGACATGAATGCACATAATACATTGAATGGCACGCGCGCACACACACACACACAAACACACACACACATTCTATCCAGTTGTCTGGAGAGACAGTGTGTATAGAGAGTAAGCTAGTAGCCTATGGGGAAAGACATTAGTATTTTTGCCCTACTTTCTCTCTGGCTTGTTAAAAGCAATCGTCTAGCCAATCTGTCACCCTGCTTGAAATGTCTGCTCTGGCTAGGGCTGGCACACACACACACACACACACACACACACACACACACACACACACACACACACACACACACACACACACACACACACACACACACACACACACTGACCCACAAACACACACACACACACACACACACACACACCATACCACACACATCCCCTCTGGCTAGTTAAGCAGGAGAGGAGGGAGGCAAGGTAGAGATGAATGTCTTTCCAACTCCACCTGTCCCAACCCCAACATTTCACTTAACAAATTATAAACAAAGTCAGGCTGAGGCACAATGTTGTGCTCAGAGGGAGAAAAAAATACTATTGGTCTAACATGACAGATTTCCTCCTCATGGTGAGAAATGACCACACAAGCTAGGGTGTGTGTTTATGGGACCTCTCAGTGGCTCTGTATGTGTGAGTGTGTGTGTGTGTGAAAGAAATATGTATTTCCCATGCACACACTCTAGCATTAATGGCTGTACAGGAATCTAATTATAATGAAATGCACACATCAAAGAAAGCAGGGTTACAGGCTACAGGGAAACAAATATCAGTTTGAATATTCAATAAATGCTTCTCTTTTTCATTTTTACCTTTCTATCATCAGGGAACTGATTTGAATTTGAAGGTGAATTTGAATACTCTGTGGATAAAGTATGCAAAAATTATCTGAATGTATTGTACTTACACAAGGACAAATCCATATTTTATTATAGTCACAACAACAACATTATTATTATATATATATATAGTACCAGTCAAAAGTTTGGACACACCTACTCATTCAACGTTTTTTATTTATTTT